>NC_084488.1:58906373-59023873 GCF_030035675.1 Rhineura floridana
ATTGGTGGACAGTTCACCTTGGTCTTCTACAATTCAATTAAAAAATGGTAACCTTCCTATTAACCTTGGCGTTCTTGACAAATTGCAGCCAGCCAGGGAATTCAACTTCAGGAAGTTTTCCTATGACCATACATTAGCACAGGATTGGATAGCATGCTGATTCTTAGAACCCCATGAGCTTGGCTTTAGGTAAATCTGCTAGCTCTGTGTTTTTTGTTCATTCATCACTCAAAAGCAATGGCTGTATATATAGCAACAAAGATATGGATATAATTATTCCAGCCTGACAACCATTTGTACTTTCTTGGAATATTATGGGATGGGGAAACAAGCTCTGTGATGCTGATTTCATAACCTATTTACAAAAATGTAAGATTCTCTAGTAGGAAACTTGGGACCTTGAAACAAACTTACCATCACTCCAAGGTTTTTATTCATTTTCTACTCCTGCTCTTAAAACTAGTGTAAAAGGTTGGGCTTACTATATTTATCTCAGTTGATCTACAGGCTGATTTGCAGTTGCTGAATAGCACCTATCAGCAATATAGTCAAACCTTTCATATTAAGGGCAAGCAAATAGACCCTCTTACTTGCATAAATGTCTATTTTCCACCTAATATTTCTAAAAATATGGGCCCTAATAGTATTTGGAACAGTAGTATTTGGGATAGTTTATCTGAAACTCTGGTATTTCTGGAGTCTCAATATCCTAATACGAGATTTTTGTTATGTGGAGATTTTAATGCTAGAATTGGTGCTGGCCTGGCCAATCAAATGGACTGTACAAATCATGGAGCAGGTTCGCAAGATCTAATCATTGATAAAACCCCAGGATGAAATTATTAACAAACCAGGCCTGAGGCTCCTAGATGTCTTGTCCCTTCATCATTGACAGTGTCTTCATGGCACTTGTTTTGATAAGACTAAGGGCACATATACTTATCTTACAAAGAGAGGTGGCAGCACAATAGATTACATGGCAGTTTCTGATACCTTACTGCCTGAGATAAAAAGCTTTGAGGTTGACAACAGAGTTGAAAGTGACCACTTTTCTCTGCTGTTGACAATCAACCTTTCAAACCTCCATTCCCTATTTTCACCAAAAATGGGATGGAATTCATCTTGGGGATATGGAGAAACAGAAAAAGAAGCATTCTGAGTTGTTGTTGTTACTTCCAATAGCTAGCCACAGGTAATATTATTACTATTAAATAGTATTTTTACTTCCCTCTATACTCTGGACAAGAGGCTACTGTAAGGACAGAATATGGAGAAACAGATTGGTTGCCAATCGTAAAGAGTATGAGACAGGAATGCATTTTATCATCCTATTTGTTTAATCTATACGCAAAACATATACGGAAAGGAGGATTGGACAAAGATGGAGATGTGAAAATTAAAGGGAGAAATATCAGGAGCAGCTCCTCGCCACAGCAGAACCTCCCGCCCGCAGGAAAGGGGGCTTCCCCTCTGTCCAGTGCCCACTCATGGAAGACCAGGGCCAAGCCGGGCTCTGGCTCCGCTGCCAAGCAACAGCCTCTGGTGCTGCAGAGGCCATGGGAAAAGCTGCGCCTGGAGGAGCGGGAGGTGGAGAAGGAGGCGAGGCGAGTCAGCAAGAACATTGACCGGGCGCTCAGGGAGCAGAAGAGGGAATACAAGCAAACACACTGCCTGCTGCTGCTGGGTACCTGTAGGATACTGGAATTACTTTAGATACCGTATTGTCTGCATCTAGACGCAGGAAGGCCGTGGCAAGGAAAGGCCTCCAGCGGCTTCTCGCTCTTCCTCCCTCCCCTCATCGGGCTCCACCTTTGGGACCCTTGCAAGGCGAACCAGAGGCTCCAGGGCCAGAACCACCATCCCGCCACCATCGTAAGTGTGAGCCCCGGCTTCTGTGGGCTGAGAGGGCTGCACCACACCCAGAACTATGGGGATAGGACTATGACTGAGAGAGTGTGGCTAGCCTTGCAAAGTAGCCCAATGTCTATAAAACCAATTTTGCTAAAGTGAGGGGGGAGGTAGTTTGTGTTAACTTTGAAATGTATTATAAATTGTATTGTTTTTATTGTTTATTGATGTATTATCGATGTTTTATTGATATATTATTGATGCTTTATTGGTGTGTTTTTATGTTGGTGCTCTTTTGTAAGCCGCCTTGAGGGCCTTTTGGCCGGAAGGCGGAGTAGAAATATTAAAATCAAATCAAATCAAAATCAAATAACTTAAGATATGCAGATGATACCATACTACTAGCAGAAACCAGTAATGATCTGAAATGAATGCTATGAAAGTTAAAGAGGAAAGCACAAAAGCAAGACTACAGCTGAACATCAAGAAGACTAAAGCAATGACAACAGAAGATTTATGTAGCTTTAAAGTTGACAATGAGGACATTGAACTTGTCAAGGATTATCCATACCTTGGCACAGTCATTAACCAAAATGGAGACAATAGTCAAGAAATCAGAAGAAGGCTAGGACTGGGGAGGGCAGCTATGAGAGAACTAGAAAAGGTCCTCAAATGCAAAGATGTATCACTGAACACTAAAGTCAGGATCATTCAGACCATGGTATTTCCGATCTCTATGTATGGATGTGAAAGTTGGACAGTGAAAAAAATGGATAAGAGAAAAATCAACTCATTTGAAATGTGGTGTTGCAGGAGAGCTTTGCAGATACCATGGGCCATGAAAAAGACAAATAATTGGGTGTTAAAACAAATTAAACCACAACTATCACTAGAAGCTAACATGATGAAACTGAGGTTATCTAAATTTGGACACATAATGAGAACACATGATTCACTAGAAAAGACAATAATGCTGGGAAAAACAGAAGGGAGTAGAAAAAGAGAAAGGCCAAACAAGAGATGTCTTGATTCCATAAAGGAAGCCACAGACCCAAACTTATCTGACCAGGGTGGTTTGTAATAACCAGCCTAATTTTATTAGACCAACAACTAATAGATGGTTTGACCATGAATGCAAAGCTGCCAGGAAAATACTTACATATTATTTGCACCAGGCTGCTAGAAATAGAGCCGCTATTTCCCCTGAATATTTAGTGTCTCTGAGGTCATCTCATAAGGCACTTTTAAAACAAAAAGAAAAAAAGTATGCCAAATCACAATGGCAACAATTAGACCTGACAGTGCTGGAAAAGAAGGAATCCTGGTTCTGAAACATTGTTTCCTTCGGTATGAGTGCCATTAGACCTATTTAGTTGGGCAAATCCATGCAAGTGAATGGTACACTCACTTTAGTATGGTTTATGGGACTACTGATATGTTTAGTCCTCCCATCTCCTTTGCAGCATCTTATCTGCCCCAGTGGCCTTCTGTCTCTGAATTTGAGATAAAGAATCTTATAACATCTCTCAAGCCTGGCAAGGCCCCAGGTGAAGACATGATGCCACCTGAAATATACAAGTATTTCTCTGATTGGCTGGCCCATTTATTGGCTAAAGTGTTTACTCAAATTAATAACTCAGGTATATTTCCAATTGGTTGGAAACAGAGCATTGTAAGAAGGGTGACAGAAGGGATCCTAACAACTACCAGCCAATAAGCCTTTTGGACATAGATTCTAAATTATACAGCAAATTTATCTTAAACAAGTTAGAGGATTGGGAAACTTCTAATCATATCATTCTCAGGCTGGCTTCAGAAAAGGCCAAAGTACTATTGATCATTGCTTAACCCTTCATGTTTTAGCTCGACAGGCCATTGCAGGCCCCACCAAACACCTTTACATCACCTTTGTGGACCTTGCAGTGGCATTTGATTTGGTTGATAGAAACCAGTTGTGGCTTAAATTGGCCTGCACTACTATTGATAAACGTCTCTTGTTCTTGATTTAAAAACTCTATACTAACACATTTGCTAGATTAAGAATTTGGATTTCTGTTTTTTTAACTGAACCTATTGCCACCACCAAAGGTATAAAACAAGGGTACCTTTTGGCCCCATCACTGTTTAATTTATATTTAAATGATATAGTCCCTAAGTTATCTGGTTCAGAATTCTTTCCTCCTTGAATTGGGGCAAGAAAGATTTCCATTGCTGTCCATAGCCGGGAAATGAAGAGGCAAGACAAGATGAAATGTGGGTAAATCAAGGGCCACGTTTATTCAGATAAAGCCAACTAAGTGTTTGATTTCATAATAAATGATCTGCAGAGAAAATTGTGGGACATAGCTCTTACCCAGTCAGGCAAGGACACCCTGCCGTGAGAAAGGGCATGGTCCAAGCCCAATCCCCTTCTCTGGGCCCCATCTCTGCAGGATGGTTAGGGAGGCCTTCCTGCTCCACCCCCCCTCAGGGCCACACAACTCTGAGTGGGTGTTAGCAGAGCTTAAATAACCACCCTGTTCCATCCCCTATGAGACATGGTGTGCATGGCCATGCCACCACCCAAGGGGGAAGGGGCTTTGAAGCCATGCCAGGTCCTCCTGACATGGCTGCAAAGGCTGGCATGGCCAGAGCTCTTGGGGTCTGACAGTGGCAGGAATTCTTTTGTATGCTCATCACTGTTTAACTTCAACCTTTCCCGCACTTCCTCAATAAAGCGACCATTAAGTATTAAATTCAAACAGCCAAATCAACCTAATAACCACAGAAAAAACACCCGTACTAACCCTGAATGCCCTTCCTGCTAACCATATGGAGTAGGCAAAAGAAACTCGCTGGCTAAAACGCAGGCAAGCCAAAAATTCCTACTCGGCCCCAGAGGCGACCAAATGAATCACACTGCAGCAGAGGGAGGGTAGGGCGGGTGCCACAATTATGAAGAGGGAGAGGGGGTGGATAGCGCGAGCTTAAATAAGTCCCTAAGTTATCTGGTTCAGATTTCTTTCCTCCTTCAATTGGGGCAAGAAAGATTTCCATTCTTTTGTATGCTAGTGACATGATTTTATTATCAATTACTCAAACAGGCCTAAGTAGGCTGTTGTCTAAGCTTAGTAACTATTACAAAAAAGAAAAGTTAAATATAATTATGCCAAAACAAAAGTGAATAATATTTGGAAAGAGACACTCCCCTTCTTGATGGTTTATTGATGGTCATCAGATTGAGCAGTGCAAACCATTTAAATACCTTGGTATTCATTTTAAGGAAAACCTCTCTTGGCAAGCTCATGTGGAAGCAACTAAAGGAATGGCCTTAAGAACTATTGGAGCCATCTTTAAATTCTTTCACACAGCAGGGGGCCATTTAGTTGGCCCAGCTCTGAAAATTTACCAGAGTAAGGTAGTTGCCCAAATTTTATATGGTGTGGCAGTTTGGAGGTGGGATCACCTACAGCTCTGATTCAGGCCCATGCCCACTGCTCCTTGATTAATTATTGGAGAACTTTATTAGAATTTCCAGCCAGGGTCTTTCCCAAGTTGTGTTACAATCACTTGCTGAAGTGCAAGTCTTAGACAGCAAGGTATCACAATCTGCTTCAGACTTACTTTGCCCTGGTTGAGACATTCTCTGACATACAGTCAAAAGACAGGCTTTATGAAGTTATTTTTAGGCATGATATATTTTCAGACAGACAAGCTATTATTCAAAATTTTCAAAATGGTACAGACTGTATAAATGTGATCATCAAAGAGCTGCCTATTTGTCAATGCTTACCTTTTCAAAACTTAGGCAAGCTTTTACAGCTTTTATGGCCCTTTGTTTCCAAACAATACCAACAGCTTTGATTGATGGTAGATACTTCCAGGCTCCTTTGGCCCTCCGCCTTTGTATATGTAGAGCCCAGAAGACTGGAGATCTGCCTCATTACTTGCTGTTTTGTCCATTGTATTCAGATCCTCGATCTAAATTTCTGGGTTTTATTTTGTCTTGCCTGCTTTTTAACTCTGTCCAAGAGAAGATTTTTCTCCTCTTGTCTGATACAGACAACACTATAACCTACAGAGTCTCACTTTTTGCTCTGGTGGCATCAAGAATTCATGAAAAATCTATCATTGATAATGCAGTTGCCTGTTTGGGGGATGCCTTGATTTAATGTTTTTGCTAAATATTCTGATTTTACATTATAACCTATTTTAATTTTATAAGCGATCTAATTCCCTGTTAATTTTATTTAAGTATTTAGCTTTCTCATTTTATATGTTATATCTATTGTAAATAGCTCTATGTTTTAATTCTTTTAATCCTTCTGTTTGTATCTGCAATGGCCTTTGGCCCAAGCAGTAATAATAAACTGAAATTGAAACAGTACAAAAAACACAGATGAAGTGAGAGAGGTTCTCTGGATTTATCCTCAGTTATTCAAGGATAAGTTGGTGGTTAGAAAGCAACTTATGGAATGAAAACTTCCTCCTTTTTTAATCCTGCAAGAGCTTTGGACTGCTGCATTCATCAGATATTTCTTTATAGGAGTCCTTAAGAAAACTGTGGGACAGGGCAAAATATTTCCTCCACCCATAGTGGAGACAGCATGTCTTCAAAAGAAATGTGTTTATTATATGGAATACAAAAATGTAGCAATGGACCACAAGAACAGATTGCACTCAGCTCCCTCCCAGTTTCTAGACATGTGACTTGAGTCCTTTTATTCTAGAGACCTTGTGGAAAGGGACGCATCTGTTTCAATGCTGCAGGTCTTCTCCTCCCACTTCTGGGGCTGTTGCTGGAGGTCATAGCTGATCAGGCTTTGACTATGGTAAAGCAGCAGCAACACAGCAGTTGTGGGTGGAGGGGAGGGTGCAGAAGGCCAAGGACTTCCATCATCACTGTCATCTTAAAATTGTCAGTGAATCTTTCTGAGGGAATTGAATTTGATAACAATTTGGTTTTAAGAAAGTTTCAAGAATGTACCAAAAGTAGGAGTCATCTTTGCCCTACATTGCAGCACCAGAATGATGATCTGATAGTTTCTATTTTCAACAGCATTTCAAACAAAAGGCCTTGAACCTGAATTCAAATACTAGATGCAGATTATATTGAATACACCATTTGAAATGCTTCATACTGAATATTCTATATCCATGGTAACCAGGTGCCTCTTGAAGGGCAACGTATGACAAGCTGCATCATTCTAATATGCCACTGAAATACTTGAGACCATAAACAGTTATAATTAAGAACAACAAAGCATCATGCTAGCAATAAAAAAGATATTTAAATTAAAAGTGTTTTGTAGTCAGTGAGCATCAGCATCTAGAAACCGCCACGAATAACACATGAGCTAGAGATGAGAGATCAGTTTGAATAATATCTGAGACCTAGATGGTATTTAGCTCTTCAAGCGACGGAATAGAACATCATCTTTAAGTAAAATGGCAGAACTCTCTCTCTTTCTCTCTGTAGTTATCAGTTATACAATACTACCTAGGACTATCTAGAAATTATTTTTTAATGTATGGTACATAAAGATGTGATGCCAGAAAGTAAACAACAATTGGGACCTAGAAGATGTCATATGGACAATCATTAACTAAGCACGCATTTCTAAGTGTCATTTCTTAGATGATCCAGAGGAAAAGAACAGATTTCCTGACACAAGCTGTGTCATTGTAACCTTTGTTATCAGGGTTGTGCTGCACATCTGCAAATTATTTTCCTATGTTCAGCAAATAAGATCTTCTGGAACATGAATGATTAAGGTGAATTTAGTGCAAGTGCTATAAGGACCTCTCCTGAGTGTAGCCCCAGTTCTATTCTACAGGAGGATAGGCTACTACCAGTTCAGTGGAGCTGGTCCAGAAACTGTTTTCCAAATACACATGAGCACAGTGTGCATAACTTTAGGAATGTAATCTAAGTAGCACAATGTATCTATAAGGTACTCAGGAAAGAGCAACTGAGACAGGATCGGAGATTTTCCAGAAACTGGAACCAAGGCAATGTAGGGGTTAACTATTGAAGGCTGCCCCAGAAAAGGAAAGAGTAGAGAAGGATGAGACGTCTGTGACCAAGGAGACTGCTAGGTGATGCTTTTTGTTTTAAGGGAACAGGAGGGTTGAAGTGGTGGAATTCTCTCCATTATGCTGGGTCTGAAACATGGGGGAGGGGAGCAGGGATCCTTAACAGCATCCAAAAAGGAGGTATAAAAACAGACTTTGGTTGGCCGCAGCAAGCCTTAACCAGCAGAGACTGCTGGATGTTGGAGTGCAGAAAAGAGTACCCAAACACGGGAGTCCAGAGTCTCTCAGGCTACGTTTATCCCAGAAATTCCTCTTTTAGACCCAGGGATGAGGAACCTGTGGTTCTCCAGATGTTGTTGGACTCCAACTCCCATCAATTCCAGCTGGCATGGCCAATGGTCAGTGATATAAGAGATACAAGAATTGGCAACTAAATCCAGGAGCTCAAGAGCCAACCAGCAAGCTCACTCTCCTGAAAGTCACACTGATTTCAATTATCTGAAACCAGTTATAGTACAAGAAAATGAAGAATCACAAAAGAGTGGGATGGATAGCCTCCTAGAATGATGTTTTCCCAAAGGCAAGAGGTTCAGGGGATTTCAAAGGCAATGAACACACCAGTGGAGAAGATTTACAAGTTTTATTTGAGTGCAGCTGGTGATTTATAGCAGGCAAGGCACTAAACAAAAAAAGGATATAAGCAGCTACGGCGCACAATTTATCTTATGTTCTCCTTTCAGTAGCCGGGAATCCCAGATAATCAGCAACGGAGAGATCCCAGCTGGCCAATAGGTACACAGCACCTCACCAGTCTAGGTCTGTGTTGAAGCTCCCTGAACAGAATTAGGGAATCTTATTTATACCTAAAGAGCCCCTGGACCTGGGTACAGGTTTGCACCTGTGACTTTAATCAGCTATATCTACTGAGATGTTTTTAATTTGGGTCTCACACTTTTGTCTTTGTTTATCAATCCTGTTGGTCAGTGTCTTTGAGCTTTGTAGCAGCATGATTCATTGCACCTGCCTTGAAGGCCATGTTCCCAGCCTTGAGCCGTGTGTGAAAACTTCTTCACTAATGAGCTATTGGCATCCATCGATTTTGGCCAATTAAGGACCTCTCCTTACCTCTTCCATGTTACATAAACAAAGCCTCCCAGCCTTCTGTACTGTAGTATACTACGTAGGCTGGATGAGAAAGTCTGCCAAAAGACCCACCTGGCTGGAATGTAGGGGCATGAGATAGGAGCATGGGATCAGGGAATTGAGCACCTCATCCTATATTTCATCATTACATTGAGATGTCTCCTGAAAATATTTTCCCATACAAATGGACAGTCCCCAGGTAAGAGGCCCCTGTTCCCCTCACAGAGTGGTATAATAGTCAGTCCCTTTTCCCAGGCAACACTGGGAACTGCAACTCTGTGAGGGGAATAGGGGTTTCCTAATAACTCTCAGCACCCTTCACAAACCGCACTTCCCAGTATTCATTGGAGGAAGCCATGACTGTTTAAAGTGGAATAATAGTGGAATAAATATATGCTGTGAATGTGGCCTTAGAGTTCATGCAACAAGTTCTTTGTATCCTGCACCCCTCAGTAACGGAATGTAAGCTTCACAGTAATACAGTAGGCCTTAGCAAGATGTGGTTCAGCAAGGAAAAGGAGGAACTAAAATCAGCACAGAGCTCCTTAATCCCCCCTACCCCCTGCACTTCTGCATATTTACTAATGGGTTTGTTTTGGTGTGTATCATAGGACAGTGTTACTATTTGCTTAACATTTTAAATGGTTGATTTATTGACCATATGTTTGGTGAAATATAACATGGCACTGTACTCCCACCTCTTGGAGGAAACCAGTGCATTAGACAGTTTGAAGGAAATCATGGAGAGCTGAAGGGAAGCTGAAGTCCCCACAAGTGTAGGAATGATAGTCTACTAAAAAAAAGCAAGGGGGAATTATATGGATATTATGAGATGGCAAAAAGGAGGGAAGGCTTGGGTTTTCTTGGAGTAACTATATAAATAGATATAAGGTAGGGGGTTTAGAGTGAACATTATGGTTCCGTTGCAGAAGGACGTACACTGGCAATGGTCTGGAGCAGCTTTCTTCAATCTAGTGTCCACCCAATGTTTTGGACTCCAGCTCCAACCAGGGCCAGCTAGCATGGCCAATGGTCAGGTATGGTGGGAACTGTGGTCCAAAGCATCTGGAGGGAGCCCTATATCCAGGGTGGGACAAATGGGTGCAGCACCACCCTCGGATTGTTTTCAAAAATTGTCTTTTTAAATTTGTGACATGACAGACAGGATCCATTTAAAGAATGACAGCTTGTTTTAAGAACAGGAGCAATTTAAGAATAGGACCCTTTTCAAAATTTCATGAATAAGGCAGGGCAAGAGCACAGCAAAAGCCTCATTCGGAAGAGCACCCCAAAATCTGCTCACTCAAGACTTTCCCTGACTGAGGGTGGATTTTTCATGATCACAATCAACCTATATTTACTTAAGTGGTCCTGAAAAAACCAGCCTGCATGGCCCTTGAGTTAAATACTAGAACTAGACTCCATCCCTTGGACTTCCCTTTACTTTGCTTTTCAGTTTCAGTTGTGTTCTCTACCCAGCCAGCAATAAAGAAGCATGTTTGTTTATCTGAAGTAAAAAGTCAGGGTTTGTTTATTCTGCAGTTATTATAATGAGTAGAACAGGATTGGGTGCTTATTGCTAAAGAATAAAATACAGAGATAACTTAAAGTGATCTGAAAAAAGTCTACTCTAAGTTACCCTTTATTCTTTTAAAGCCCTCACTATACTCACAATCATAGAGGCTATTTTTCTTCTTTTTCTTCACTACTTGATTACAAAGGATGAAAACAGCCTTAGAAGAATAGAAACACTGCTGTGGACACTGCACGTGGCACAGTTAGCTGGCTGGCTGGCCACCTTGTCTGTAAATCAGGTCTAACGTCTGATTTTCTCAATGTGTGCAGCTCAGTATGAGACCTTTTTAGGGTTTCTGGGCAGAAAAAACAACCTAGCAACCACTAAAGTAATTTCCAATTGCTTTCCACACTTAGTTTCCAATCACTTAATTAGTTCTTTATATAGCAGCCAGTTAATTTTTTTCCCCTTGATTGTTTAACAGGAAGGAAAATCTAAAGGTCAAGAACAAGACTAGAAGGAGCCCTCAAGGAGGAGTTAAAACCATTTGGTATCCCCTTGTTCATGATATCATCAATATTCTTTTTTCTTATGAAACCAAAAATATGCCAGCCACTTAATTCCTGGTGTTCATACTAAATTGTTTGTTAGCTTGACCTTTACAGAGCTCATTATGTAAATTGACATGCTCTCTGCATGGAGGAAGGGTGAGGGGAAAGGTTACTGCCTTTCCCTTCCCCTAGCCTGGCCCTTACATCCTCTCCACCACTGAGTGGGGAGGGGATTGGTGGGTGCTATGTGCCTCTCCCTTAAAAATGCCCCACCTAACAAGGAAGGCTGGCTGCAGGGCTGCTGGAGGGTGCCAGCTTAAGGAAGACTAGAGTATAAATACTGCAAATATAAATGTTGAAACTCTTTTTAATTCCTGTCAAACGTTTGTTCTTTGCTTAAAATTCAATAAGCTGTTGTTTTGTTTTGCATTCAAGAATTGTCCTATTGGATGTTGGATCTGGCGCAAGCAGATGCCCAGGATGCAGAACAGTATAGTGACAGGCTAGATGCCTGTTGAAGGAATGAGCCGGACAAGCAATAAGTTTTAAGAGTTACTTTACTGACAATATATCACAGCTCTCTCTGTACAAACTCCTCGACCCCCCACACTCTGCAAGTGTCTGCTGGCCCTCTATATAGATAAGGCCAGCTGCCCGAGCCTAGGTTGCATAGCCACGTGTCCTTGAAGATGGCTCGAGCTCTGCCAACTTTCGCTTCTAATCCACGTAGCTCACTTATGGAAATTTAACCTCTGCTTCCTCGGTTTAATAGCCAACAATCCCCCACCTTAAATTTCCACATTCTGCCAGTTACATTTCTTTTCCATTTACATGTGTTACATTTCATATTTACATTTGCATCATCTGGTTTTACAGCCATTACATTTCATTAGAATCTTAGCATCATTTTTATTACATACATTTATTACAGCAATTATTTATTACTCTTCATGATTTCCATCATCCCACTTTTTCCAGTTACTGAAGTCTATATGTTTAATGGAATTTATTTTAAATCTAACAGGTGGAATACCTTTGGTTGTTCTCTCTGATCTGCGTGGTTGTATTTCTGCCTTAGTGTCTGTGTCTGTGTCAGGCGATTCCTCTGTTTCTCTCTCAGAGCTAGAACTTGATTCACTACTGCTGCCTGTTTCTTCTTGTTTTATTGGTACTGTGTCTGCCTGTTCTTGTTCATTACTAACTTCACTGTTTCCCAACTCCACATATGTTTTCTCTTCCCAATCCTGCTCTATTGCTTGCACGCTTCTGCTTAACACCACAGACCTTTGTTTTGGCATCCAAATTCTGTAATACGTGTTTTCAAATCCCAGCATGTACCCTTTGTCTGCTCTCCTTTGCAGCTTCCCTGTCCTTTTATTTTTGGGAACATGTACCCAGCATTCTGCTCCAAACCTAATCAAATGTTTTAATCTGGGTTTTCTGTCATACAATTTCTGATAAGGAGACTTCCAGTGGCCTTATGGAATATTCTGTTTTGAATGTAAGCTGAATACAGAACACACTCTCCCCAGAAACCTTGTGTTAAAGAGGAGTCACACAGCATTGATCTTATTGAGTCCTGAAGCAACCTGTTCCAGCGTTCAGCTAACCCGTTCTGATGAGGACTATAAGGGGCTGTTAACTCCTGTTTTATCCCTCTTTTATCCAAGTATTCAGTAAAAGAGTGTCCTGAGAACTCTCCTCCTTGATCTGATCTTATTCTCTGTATTTTGACACCAAACTGCACTTCAATTTTTGTAACAAATCTTTTCAGTTTCTCTGCAGCTTCACTTTTAGCTTTTAGTAAATAAACAGTGCAGAATTTTGAAAAATCATCAACTATTGTCAGGAAATATCTTGCACCCCCCTGAGTAGGTTGAAATGGCCCCACTAAATCCACGTGTATTAACTGATAAGGTGCATCAGTACTAGGCATGGCTTCTTTGTTCTTTGCAGCCACAACTGCCTTAGTTTGTTTACACACATGGCAGTCTACATATTTACCACAGTTTCTCAATGTAATATCATTACTGTTCTCAGTTGTTTTCACCACATTTTCATATCCTATATGGCCTAGTTTTCTGTGCCATAAATGTACACAATCATTATGGGGTTTCTCATTAGCACACATGAGTACATGATTTGTTTGTTTCAAGTGTAAGAAGAACAATGAGTTCCTTACTATTCCTTTCATGAATATTTGTTCTCCTCTCATAATATGAACGGAACCCCTTTTGAACATTACATTGAACCCCATTTCATTGAGTTTCGACACAGCCATAATGTTGCATTCAATGTCAGGAATAAACAGCACATCTGTCATTATTGTATTAAAACCTGCTAATTTCACTGTTCCTCTACCTTTGATAAGTTTCTTAGATCCATCAGCCATTATCACATAATCCTCTACGTCACAAAATGTATGAAACATGGATTTATCTTTGATTATACTATTTGTAGCCCCACTGTCAATTGCCCATAAATCATCACAGTTATTTCCCTGCTCATTGTTAATACATTGCTTATTCTTACTAGCATAGATCACCTGTACACATGGTTTTCTTCCTCTTTCTCTTCTTCTTGCTTCACAATTCCTTTGAAGATGTTGCTTGGAACCACAAAAATGACATGCTTTTTGTCCATACAGTCTCTCTTGCGCTGCTTTGTTGTTCAGCTTTTCCAAGTTGTGTTTAGACTCAGTCCTTTCTTGCTTTGCCCTTTCTTGCCTTCTTTGAAATTCTTGTAAAAGTTTACCCTCAGTATAATCCATGTTGAGATTTGCATCATCCATTGCTTCCATAGAGCTCACCAGACTATCATAACTTGAATCTAGTGAAGATAATATGATATACAATTTTTGCGTTTGAGAATGTTCAATTTCACGTTCTGACAACTCAGTAAACAGTCTGTTTATTTCCAACAAATGCTCTGACATGGCTGTATCTCCAGATAAGCGCATCTGATATAATCTTCTGGCAAGATATATTTTAGAACTAGCAGTCTTTTTCACATGAATATTTCTTAAAGCTTCCCAGGTTTCCTTTGCTGTTACTGCGTCACGCACGTGCAGTAGTTGAGAATCATCAATAGCAAGAACAATTAACGCCTTTGCCCTCTCATCCAGCCTTCTCCAATCTGCTGGAATAGGCACCACGGCGGGTGGGTCTTCTGCGATAGCTTTCCACAGGTCTTCTTTCACTAGCATAGCCTGCATTCTCTGTTTCCAAGTGCCATAATTTTTCCCTGTCAGCCTTTCCAGGGGAATCCCGGCCGATAACGTAACAGACATACTTTCACTTTACACAGTTCACCACCTTTGTAATTAGAGCTTCTCACCTCTGTCCTTCAGTCAGGTTTTTTTTTTCCCACGGCTCTCTCACAGCTTTCAGCTCAGCTTTCGGTTTCTCCGTCTCTCTGCTGTTTTACTCGCTGGTCTGCAGTTCTGGCTTTTCTCTGCCGCTTTTCTGCAATCCTCAGCACCAGGTAATCCTCAGCACCAGGTAACCATCAGCACCAGGTAACCATCAGCACCAGGTAACCATCCTCTGCTACCACTTGTTGGATGTTGGATCTGGCGCAAGCAGATGCCCAGGATGCAGAACAGTATAGTGACAGGCTAGATACCAGTTGAAGGAATGAGCCGGACAAGCAATAAGTTTTAAGAGTTACTTTACTGACAATATATCACAGCTCTCTCTGTACAAACTCCTCGACCCCCCCCCACACTCTGCAAGTGTCTGCTGGCCCTCTATATAGATAAGGCCAGCTGCCCGAGCCTAGGTTGCATAGCAACGTGTCCTTGAAGATGGCTCGAGCTCTGCCAACTTTCGCTTCTAATCCACATAGCTCACTTGTGGAAATTTAACCTCTGCTTCCTCGGTTTAATAGCCAACATGTCCATCATACAGTATACAAGCAGACATCCAAGACATTTCTTGTTTGCCCTTCTTTGATAACTCTGGTGTTATCACTTGAATTCGGGACAGGGTAGCTAGAGCAGGAAGGTGCTCCTCTGCTGCCATAGCAAGAAGGAAGCTGTTAGGATTGCCATGTCTCTTCTTTTAATCCTGCTTCATGAGAGCAAAAGCAGTGTGTTAAAAAATTACCATGAGACACAGCCAGATCCTCAGCTAAGGAGATATGAATGACGTACATTATTTTCATAGCCTTTAAAAATAAAACTCTTTGCATACCAGTAGTGTCTGTGGTTTCCATGGCCACTTCAACAATCCTTTAACTGCTTCAGTAATTGCAGAAGCATTATGTCTGCATGGAGTGGGCGGATGTTCTTATTCTTACTGGTATATAGACAAACACCTACTCCTATCCCTTTCCTCTTGCTTTCAGTTGTGAGTCTTTTGAGGCAAGGTTTCTGTGTGGTGTCAAGCACTTTTGTAGAATGAATAGAACAAATGTAGAACTGAAGTACTAATAATGCCCAAACAGACAGTGCAACTCTGATGCCATCACTCCAGCAAAACAGGCAGCTTTTCTAAAGGGAACTGAATGACATGATTAATTAAGGGCTATATGGTAATAAATAGAAACATTTAATGGGCAGTACACTTGTAATTTAGGTTGTGCAGAGCCCATTGCTATAAATGGGGCTTTAACAAGAACACCACTTTCCTTATGTTGCTCCCATTAATATAAATGGGGCTAATGTGGAAGAATTCTACTTGCAAATGCACAGTGCATCAGTAATGATGCATTGGCACCCTCCAAAATATGCTTGCAAAATTGGTCCAAAATTATTAGCACCCTCCAAAACATGTTGGTTGCTATGGAGCATGCTTGAAGAGTGCCCAATTCCTCATTCTGTCCCTATGGAATTGTGGTACCCCCTATCCATACATGCAACTTATGCATGGTTAACCAGGAATGAGGCTGTACTGCTGGACCTGCTACTGATGCCATGTATGACACTAACCCTGCCCTCTGAAATTGCCCATTGACCATGGATGTCTGAAACAGGAAACCTATGCATGGACAGATGCTCATGAGTAGGAACTGTGTAGTCTGGAATCCCAAAGGCTTGGAGTGCCTACATATGAGTGGCTGCTTACATATAGGCTTTTCTTTTTAGACATTTAGTTCAGACTAAAACCTGGAGGGGATTCCACTGCCCCACTGACATGGAGCCACCAGCCGCCACTGGGTCACGGAGTTGTGCAGCCCCACCTCCTTTAACTGCATGGATTCCCCTTAATATGAATGCACATGGTGCCCTGGATTGTGCAGTTGATTGATACTTGAGTGTAAGGTGCCTGTGAGTATTTGGTCCTGTCCTGAGATAGGGTCACCCTTATTGCCTCTTTTAAATCTGTGAATCTATATTTGGCCTAAGCTTGGACTCAAATTTAAATGTAGGCTTTGCCAATAGAAAATAGCACATTTTGCAGATGGCATGGCATATGAGTTATACTTCCCTCCTCAGCTAGCCACCCCCATATATCACACACTGCCTTTGTACCTCATAGTGGTGTATTCTGTACATAATTTCTGACCAGGCTCTCAATCTTGGATTCCATTACCACCCCCCCCTCTCTCTTTTGAAAAGCATCTATCTACCTATTTTCTATGCGCAGGCATGCAACTATAGCTAACTGTGTGTTTTCCATTAGTACGATACATGAGAAATAGTTGGGAATAAGTCAAGTTTTTAACAAAATGGAGGTGATTTTAAATCTGTAGTGTTTGACAGTCTAAGTTAATAGGTATATTTATTTATTATATCAATTAAATTCCATGTTATCACTAGAACAATAAATGAAAATAGCCAGCAGTGCATAAATGCAATCATGAAGAGAAGACACAAATGACACCTCTTCCTCCATGGACATAGGTGCAGACATATTCTGTCCTTGTCTCTATCTTGCTCTCCACCCCCCTCCAACACTTTCCAGCTGTAGGCAGAGAGCCAAGGCACTCAGCCTTTTAGATTTTTCCAGCTACATTTCCTACCATTCATTACATATGAGTCATAGACATTGTGCTTTGGATTTCTACATTTGCTCTTGCCACCTACTCATCCATTAGTCAGACAATCATCTTTGGCTGTAAGTGATGGAAGCGGAAGAGTAACTGGGCAGTTACATAACAATATAAGAGCTGATTCAACACCAGATGAAAAACCACATTCATTTTCACAAAATATATAACCTAATTCTTTTTTTAAAAATTATGGTTGCATTTGCTGTTCATTTAGGATAAGACAATAAGATGACATCACAGAGTGTTTATATCAAGACCACACAGACAAGATGCAATTCATGTAACTGTGTGAATGGCTTTTTAACAGTAAATGCAGGGCCCAGTCTGGATCAGGACCCTAGCATGGTGACAGGAGAGCTTTAACCCTTTGACTCCCCTGTTGTCCCAATCTGAATTGGACATCCTGTGTTGTATTGGTATTAGAAGGATCTGTGGCCCCGTCCAGAGGTTGTTGAACTCCAACAACATCAGCTCCAGCATGGTCTATGGTCCGGGATGATGGGAGTTGTAGTCCAGAGATCCTTGGGAAGAGGGGTTAATTGTTAAACTACAGAGAAAGAGAGAATGCAGAGTGCAGAAATAACTATTCTGTTAAGAATTGTAGTTGAAAGAATATAGAAACTTAAGGCTTATTACCATAAAGAGGAAAAATCATAGATGCTGAAGCAGCCATGTGGGAGCCATTACTAACTAACTGAGAATAAAAACAGGAAGAGAAGGAAGGAAGAGAAGGAGCAAAGGCTGCAAAAACAACAAACTCTTCAGAGGAGCAATCAGCAGAGGAAAGAATAGATTACCTTTCTGTTTATCCCCCACCTCCCCCCCACCCGGTTCAGGTCACTTGTAACATGTGTTGCTGCTTTAATCCCAACAAAACCACTCTGGGAATTGTACCTCTGTGAGCAGAATATCAGTTCTAAAACGTATCAGCAACCTTAACAAACTACTGTTCCCAGGATTCTTTGGGGGAAGCCATGACTATTTAAAGTGGTATCATACTGCTTTAAATGCACAGTGCCAATGTGTCTGATGTCTGGTGTGTAAATCTAATTCAGTCCATTTCCTGTATGCTATAGAATTAACAGGGGACAATTCCTTTAAAGCAGGGGTCAGGAACCTCTGGCCCTCCAGATGTAGTTGGACTTCAACTCCCATTATTACTAACCATTGGCTATTGTGACTGGGGCTGATGGGAGTTGGAGGCCAACATCTGGAAGGCCACAGGGGAGCAGGAGACCTGACCTCCTCTCTGAGATATTGTACTCCCCTACAAATTTGTAGAACACCAACAAACATATAAAAAATGTAATTCTCCATCTTTGGAGAAGGCAGGTGTTGCCACCACTCACCATATGCTCAGAGGCACATGTTACCAAATTCATCCAAACTACACAGGAAGTGGATTGGACTATGAAAGACCAACCCAGATTGTGTTGGCATTTTTACAAATTTGTAGGGCAGTATAATATCTCAGGGAGCAGGTTTGGTCTCTTGCTTTCCTGGTGCATTCACTATAGCTGCCCAATTTCTCTGCTTTTTAACGTTTCATAGAAATATCTGTTGGCTATAGATACTTAAACTGCAAGGGGTTTTTTGCCTATTAATGAATATGATAGCAAGATTAAAGCCAATCATAGTTACTTCAGTAAAAGTGCTTGTCTGATATCTATTTTAGGCAACAAAATACCACTTTCTAAAAAGGTAACGAGGCAGCATTTTTTCATGTATGAGGTAGCAAAAACATGAGCAGGGTAGGCATCATTATAGCCTGCTTTTTAAGAAGAATATTGAATATAAAATGTTCTCAAAAACAGTCACAAGTTGCAGACAAAAGTCACATAGCTTGAGTGCAACTTTTAAAAGCTATTTTTGCTATTCTCTTTGAGCAGTGTGTCTATATTTACCCAGAAAAGGCTAAAATATATAATTGCAAAATAACAAAGTTGGCTGTGATTATCATTTTAGCTGAATCAAAACTAATATGTCTGCAGAGCTAAAATTCTGTTGCTTGAAGAAATATATACTCCTTAGTGTCATATAAAAGTCTTTTCTAATGTTGATTTCCAGCAGGTTTTGGTTTAGGATACTTCTCTCTCTTTTTTCAGTTGAAAGAATGAATGGATGGCTGCCCTCGAAAGGCTGGACTAAACCAATGAACCAACCAACAAACAAAACTGGAGAAAGTGTGGATGTCTCCAGCATTTCTATGGTGCAATCAACTTGGCCAGAATTATTAACACAGAATTGAAATGATGTGGCTGGGGATGAGGGAGAAATTCTTTTCAGTTCACATATAATGCAAACCAAACTCCTGAAACAATACATGAACCAAAGCACAGCTATCCTTCCAAATTTTCACTTCTCCAAATTTTGCATTGCAATTCTCCAACAAGAGTGTATACAGAGATGTGTACATTAGTGGAAAGTGTGCATAAAATGCATATATTAGTGAAGATGAACATACGAAAAGGCAATATATTAGGGGAAATTGCTTACAAAAATATATATGTAAAGCAAAATGTGTATGTTAGAAGAAATGCATACTAGAATGATGACTAATTTTCATTTTAAAAAATTCACAAACTGATGTGAAAATGTGGAGAACTGAATTTAAGACTGGAAAAATGAGAAACTGAAATGGACAGATTTTGTCCATCCCCCAGATGTGGTATCACCAATGCAGAGGCACCTACACTTTTGGTACTGCAGAAGCTCACCCACAGCTGGATCAAGAGGAAGTGAAGATGTCAGGCACTGAGCAGCAGAGTGAGCGAAGGAGGGGGGCAAGGGGAAGGTGAAAGGGCAGGTCTTGATAAAGCAGTGTCTCATCAGTTGTAACTGGAGCTATGGGGTGGAGCTGTCAATGGCTATGGAGCCTTCAGCCTGAACACCCTCTAACTGCAAGTGACTAGGGCCTTCCCCCAACTCCCCTTCCTTCTTATCCTCTTCTTCCTCATCGCTCCAAAGCCGTTCCACGGGACTCATGACACTGAATTCACATGGTGACAACTGCTATGTGGTGGTCCAAGGAGCCAGGCAGTAGCAAAACTTATTTTCACAGACAAGTTTGTGTTTTCCTTAGATTACTGCCCTCGCTGCCTAACCCCCCACTGCCACTTGCAGGACAATGTAGAAAAGATTTTACACAAATGCATGCAAACACATTCTCATGTGTCATAAAAACACAAGCTCTGTTTCATGAAGTCTAAATGTATCTGTTTCTTAATAAGCACAGTTTGGGAATTGTAACTAGCTAGGCTGCATTTAGATGACACTTTATTCCATGTTTCCAGTGTTTCCTTACAGTGTTTTCAGTTAATGTTCCCATTTTATGTGATCTTTCACATGATGCAAAAACCACTTCTGGAAATCTAGCAGAACTTTAGTGCTCAATTCTGTGTTGTTTCCAGAAAAAATCTATTTGCAACCCCTTACGTTCAATGGATGGTAGCAAACTTCTTAAGGATAAAGAGTCTATTACACTGCACTGGAAAGAGCATTACCACGACCTCCTTAATCGTAACTTTATCGTGGCTGAGGAGGTCTTCTCAGAAATTCCACAGAACAAACTAGAGATGAGCTTGCAGTATCCCCTAATTTGGATGGAGTCAGTAAGGCCATCAATCAAATGAAGAACAACAAAGCTAGTGGACCTGATGGGATTCCTGCTGAAGTCTTTAAAGAAGGTGGGCCTGAACTTACACAACAACTTCATAAACTCATCGAAAAAATCTGGATGAGGGAGGACATCCCGGAAGACTTTAGGGATGCCATAATTATCACCTTTAAAGAAGGGTGATAGAACAGATTGTGGGAACTATCGAGGTATCTCTCTTCTTGCTACCGCAGGTAAAATCCTTACAAGGATCCTCGCAAATCACCTCCTACCAATCTCAGAGGATGTCCTCCCCGAATCTCAAAATGGTTTCCGCCCTTCCAAGGGGACAGTGGACATGATCTTCACTGCACGACAGCTTCAAGAAAAATGCCGGGAGCAGAATCAACCTTTATGTATGTCGTTTATTGATTTGACTAAGGCTTTTGACACTGTGAATCGAGCCACTCTCTGGACCATTCTTCTGAAAACTGGGTGCCCTGATAAATTTGTGAATATTTTGCGACTCCTTCATGACAACATGATAGCAACAATTTTGGACAACAATGGCTTTCAGAGCGATCCATTCAGAGTCGGATCATGCGTAAAACAGGGATGTGTCATTGCTTCTACCTTATTTGATATCTTCATTGCTATGATTCTACATCTTATTGAGGGGAAACTTCCTACTGGTGTGGAAATCATATATTGAACAGATGGAAAGCTTTTTAATCTCAGTAGGCTGAAAGCAAAAAGTAAGGTAATTTCAACCTCTGTCATAGAACAATATGTCGATAATGTAGTCTCTGCACATTCAGAGAAAGATCTTCAAGCTATCCTAAATGTCTTCGCAGAAGCATATGGAAAGCTTGGGCTCTCACTTAATATTAAAAAAACCAAAGTGCTTCATCAACAGATGCGAACTAGTCCCTCTGTAGCACCATCAATCCAGCTTAATGGTGTGACATTGGAGAATGTTGATCACTTCCCCTATCTCAGCAGCCATCTCTCTTTAAAAGCTGACACTGATGCTGAAATTCAACATCATCTGAGTTCTGCAAGTGCCGCATGCTCTTGAATGAAGCGTAGAGTGTTCAAGGATCGGGATATTCACAGGGAGACCAAAATGCTTATGTACAAACCCATTGTACTACTGACCTTACTGTATGACTGTGAAACATGGACCATTTATAAACGCTACTCCCAACTTCTTGAAAGATTCCACCAACACTGCCTCCAGAAAATTCTGCAAATTACTTGGGAAGACAGATGGACTAATCTTAGTGTTTTGGAAGAAGCAAAGACTACCAGTGTTGAAACAATGATCCTTCAACATCAACTTCGCTGGACCGGCCATGTTGTTTGAATGCCTAATCATTGTATTCCAAAGCAGCTCCTTTACTCCCAACTTAAGGATGGAAAACGGAACATCGGTGGACAGCAAAAGAGGTTTAAAGATGTTCTTAAAGCTAATCTAAAAAAATGTAACATGAACATCAACAACTGGGAAGTCTTGGCCCATGAACGTCCCAAATGGAGGTCGGCTATTATCAAAGGTGCCGTGGACTTTGAAGAAGCACAAATACAGGGCAAATGGGACAAACAAGCTAAGCAGAAGGCATGTCAAACAAATCCTCATTGTGACCGTCTTCCATCTGGAAACCTATGTCCTCACTGTGGGAGGCTGTGTGGATCCAGAATTGGCCTCCACAGTCACTTACGGACCCGTTGTTAAAGACCTTATCTTGGAAGACAATCTTACTCGGCCACAAGTGATCGCCAATGAATGAATGCTCACATAACAAATGGTATTTTGGCACACCATGTGGTGAATCACAGAGGAGCAGATATGCTCCTGTGTGGAAAGGGTGGGGGCGTGGCTACATGTTCAACAATGTTCATTGTTGTGTTACATGGCCACTAGTGTGAATGAAATTTAGTGAAACATGGTGGTATAGCCATCAAAAAGCCACAGTACCATAACACAATAGATACTGCAGTGTAATAGGAATGTTAGAAATCAGGACAGAAGTGCCCAGTAAAACTGATGCAATAAACCCCACATCTGAATGTGGCCCTCAGTTACTCCACATTTTTCAGGATCAGCTGCCCAGGACTCTGGCTTACCTTCCATTTATCAACCATTTCTCTTTTAAACTAGAGAATAGCTTTGTCTATAATCATTTTTCTGGATTATCTAGGTTTAAGCCAACCTAGTTTGAGCCAGTACTGATTTAAATCCAAGGATCATAGCTTAATTTTATTGTGATGGGATTAAAACTCTTTAGAGGGGTAGTGACGCGCAAACAAGCTCTGTCCCCAATGTCTCTGTGCATTTGACTGGTCTCTGACTTCGTGAACTAAGCATGCAGGTCTGAAGGAGGCTTCTGTGTTTTCAGCAGAACACAAAACTGGAAACCCTGCCATGTCAGGGTTTGCGACCCCACAGAGGTTTCAAAGTGCATTCAGCAAAACACATGTAGAAGTGCCCTTCGGACCATCACACTAAACACATGAAGGTCTGAGAATACTCACATGCAATGGGAACTCCTTGTCCCTCTACAGAGTTTTAATTTTGCATGTTCACTATAGCCTGAAGAGGGCTACAGTGGCTAATTAACTTTCCTTGTTATGGGGATTGCTTTCTCTAGCTCAGGTCTTCCAAGAAGAAAGCCTTCTCTTCTGTCTCCTCACAGGTGTCAAATGAGTCTGTGTTAACAAAGAAAGCAGCTTGACTAATTGCAGCAGGGAGAGACTCAGAAAAAAGTCAAGTTGCAGGTCAAAGAACCAAATGGAACTCTGGAAGAATCTTTAGGATACAATGTCTCCCTTGAAATTTGGTGGTAATTCTCCATCTATGTTCAACCTGTATGTCTGGAAGTAAATATACATGTTACAAAACACCTCTGGTTTTGGGTGACTTCATTCAAAGGGAACCAACCCAGAATACATGCTTTTCTTCTGGTTTTAGATAGTTTTAGACATTTTAATATGTTCATTTTAATTTTTTATGTATTGTTTTAACACTGACTTCTCACCCCCCTCAAAAAAAAAATCCTACAGATGTCTATTATGGCATATACAATTACTTAGATTTTCATTCTGAAGTACTCAGAGAACTCAAGGAAGACTATAGTTGTTGTTGTTATGTGCCTTCAAGTCGATTACGACTTATGGCGACCCTATGAATCAGTGACCTCCAAGAGCATCTGTCATGAACCACTCTGTTCAGATCTTGTAAGTTCAGGTCTGTGGCTTCCTTTATCAATCCATCTCTTGTTTGGCCTTCCTCTTTTTCTACTCCCTTCTGTTTTTCTCATCATTATGGTCTTTTCTAGTGAATCATGTCTTCTTATGATGTGTCCAAAGTAGGATAACCTCAGTTTCATCATTTTAGCTTCTAGTGACAATTCTGGTTTAATTTGTTCTAACACCCAATTATGTCTTTTTCACAGTCCATGGTATGGGCAAAGCTCTCCTCCAGCACCACATTTCATAAGAACATAAGAAGAGCCTGCTGGATCAGGCCAGTGGCCCATCTAGTCCAGCATCCTGTTCTCACAGTGGCCAACCAGGTGCCTGGGGGAATCAAATGAGTTGATTTTTCTGTTATCCGCCTTTTTCACTGTCCAACTTTCACATCCATACATAGAGATCAGGAATACCATGGTCTGAATGATTCTGACTTTGGTCTATAGTCGAGAAATAAAACCACTGAAAAGATGGTTGGAAAAGGAAAGGTTGGATGAGATCCAACTTAGCAGAAGCAGGCCTCCTCTCATGCAACAGGTCTTCTTCCTTTCCTTCCACCTGCACACACACACAGCAGTGAGGAATTCCTAGCCCAGAAAACTGTCTGGCCCCTACTTTAAGCCAGGACGTGCTCCACTCACAGCTAATCCTTTCACTGAATTCCACAAGGAGAATGATTGCCTCCTCCACCCCAACATAGCCCTTTTCTTCTTTAACCTAACCATTGTACTAGAGTTCCACCTATTCCTTTCATTTTGATTTTTTTGCTTTCTTATATTTCTGAGAAGAATTATAGTAATAAAATCACAGACAGCACCTTCAATCAATGTTGCAAAGAATGTTAATGAAGGGCTAGTGTCTATTAATAAATCACCAATATGCCAGTTTCAAGCCAGTAAATTATGCTATAAAACCATGCAGCATTGCTGCAACTGGGCAGAAACCTCATCTGTTAGGTAATCAAAATCTGCAGGTGAATGGTTTTTGGCTTCTATAAATTCTAGGTAAGTAAGAAAATCTATGTGTGATTTATTGGGCGGTTTATGACATATATGCTTTATCATCCAGTCACTAAGGCATAAGATGTGATATTGGTAGGAAAGCATAAGAATGCTAGATGCTATTAGACTGTGTAAGAACCTTAGGTTACAGTCTTATACATACTTAAACTATGTACACACTGAAGTAACTAGGGCTTACTTCTGAGCAGACATGTATAGGAAGGGGCTGCACTTTTTTGTTTTTAGAAAAAGAACAATGTATTCAGCTGGGAAACAAAGAGAAGCATCAAAGTATGTTTTGCAAGTCACTCCCAATTCACACAATACCTAACCCAAAGTGAGTCTAACAGCAGAATCCTACGCATGTTTACTTTGACTCAAGTCCTGCTGAGTTCATTGAGGCTTCCTCCACTGTAAGAGTACATAGGTTTGCAGCCGAAGGACTGTTTCATGCCAGCTGTTTTTTCTACCCCAAACCAGTGCTTAAGCATGCAATTGCAGAGCTTCATGGCGCAGGTGTTCACCTACAATATATAGCCAGCAGCCTAGTGAGCTACCATGGACAGTGTAGTGTATCCAGAACTCAAAGGACAGAAGGTAATAGGCTCTGCAAGTGGCATGCACTTTCAGGGCCAGCTCCAGGTCTTAGGGGAAGATGACCAAAAAGTGGGGCTGCCAGGTTTGAGCAAGCCCTGGGCAAGATGTCCACTGGGGGACCCCTCTGACATAATTGTCCCCCTGACATTATTTTGCCAGTAGTGCATTGTGGGGGGCTTGCTAGCAGTGGCAAGCAGCACTAGCACAAGTGCATGATCTCCAAGTTTACAGCTGCCTTCCATTTTAATTATCCAGGGCATTGTTCAAAGGGACTGTGTGAAGATCAATGGCTGCTGGCTCACAGCTGCGTACCACTGCCACTGCCAGAGTCCAAACCAAGAAGGATGGGAGGACAGTGGTCTTGGAGCAATAATCAACACCATTGGGTAGTGCTGGGGCTTTGTCAGCTGTCTGATTATATCAGATGCTGGTGCTGAACTTGTTACTATGAAGCTTGTGGACTGACCAGAATTAGAACAAATCCTAGGAGACTGGTCTTCTGTCTGGTCAACAGGGCACTTCAGAGCCTAGCAGAGCTTGGAAGATTACTTTTAAAAAGTAATAAATTACAGTTACAATTACTTGGCCCAAAAAAGTAGTAATTACCGTTACAATTACAATTGCTCTGAAAGTAGCTGATTACTTTACTTTTTCTCAAAAGTAATCACTACAATTACATTTCAGTTACTTTTTTAAAAAAACTCCTACAAGGTGCTGGCCTTGGCTGCTGCACATCTAAGAAGCCTAAAACAATATTAAAAATAAACACACACACACAGGGGGTAGTAGAATAAAAAATTTTATCCATAAGATTAACATAATGGCATAACAGAATCTCACATCCCCCCAAGCAATGAAGATACCCCAACTCTTGAAATCAAATTTTACACTTGAAATGCTTTTATAATATGTTTCTGTTATGTCTCAAAAGAACAAGATGCTCAAAGAGCATGTCAGACAAGGAATGTCTTTTTAGAGTCATTGCGTTGCCACCAGTACTGAACAGGCGTTCTACTGCGGCGCTTGAAGGCATGCCTGTGTTGCGCTGCAAAAAACACCGCAGCACACATGGAAAGCCATGGAGTGATGACACTTCCCTGCTGGGAGACCTCAGGTACCTCACCAGTTCCTCCTCAGCAGTGTCCACTGCTGACTTCTTGTCCTGGGGCAGAAAGTTAAAGAAGTCATCTTCTAAGTCATCTCCTTCCTGGTCTTTATCTGAAGACTGATCACTGTCCTCATTAAGTACACCCATCTTTATTTCAGCTTTCAACAAGGCTTCCATTGTGTATCTAAGGAAGAGAGAGGATATGTTAACACATATATGTTAGGAAACCATCATCTGCTCTTCATTTCCTGATGCTTGTCATGTCCCCTGGTTCAGGGTCCAGCCTGAGCCTGTGGATGATGACATGGAAGGTAGGAAGGTGACCAAGTCACCACACTCATGGGGCAGCACAGCAGACCCTTAAGGATTACCTGCAGCAACCCAAGGTTGTGATGAGGAGCCCCAGGAAGAAAAGGCCCAGCCCCTGCCTACCACCTTAAGCCCTCTGATGCCTCCCTTGAGACAACATTTCCCTTGGAGTAATCCACCCAAAGGGCTTCCCTAATGTTCTTACTTGTTGGTATGGGTGGTGGCCTGACATGATCCCAGCCAATCTAGTTTGAAGCGAGGGTGTAGGCAGGCTGCCAGAAGAAGCCTCTTGTCCTCCCAGATAGCTGCAAACTGCTTTCTTAGGGCTTTGCGCACACCTCTCAGCAGCTGAAAACAGTATGTGTACCTCTCAGGTTTGTTTTCCAGTCCTTCTAACTTGCGGTCCAGATTGCAGAGCGTTGGTAGCAAATACCCCATGAACATGCCGTTCTCCCATTGCAGGATATCTAGGGACTGGGCTAGTGGCTCCATAATCTCTGTGTATTCCTGTACCACTTCAATCTCAGCAGCTGTGATCCTGGACAAGGAGCAGCGGTCCATTATGGCATGCATTTTTAGTGGCACAGTTGACAGGAGCTCATGTAGTTGCTTCAACGCATCAAAGGTGGAATTCCACCTGGTCTTATTCGGTACCTTCAGATACACACCACATTGCGCATGGATATACTCAGCAATCTGGGCTAACTGGTTCTGCTTGGACCACAACTTGCTGCACTTTCCCATCAAGGAACGAAACTGTTTTTTGAAAGGACCAAGAAGACTACTTTTGGAGGAGTCAGAAAGCATGGCGTCTATGTCTTGTGTTGCCACAAGGTTGAGGGTGTGGCTAGCACATCTCTGGTGTGGTGGTAAAACAAAATCCTCTCCTGAGTCTGCAGCTTCTTCCTCTGCCTCAGGTCCTGTGTCCAGGATCTCACAGATAGGCACAAACTCCACCTCAGCCTCCTCCTCCTTCTGGTTATCACCATCATCGTCACTGGTGCCTGCAGCTTCCACTGGTTCTTTGGCCATGAAAACTCTGAACACTTCCACAAAGTTGGAGCCATTGTCTGTAGTAGTGCACATAACTTTGTTGTAGATCCTGTACTGCACATGTACATCATGCAGTGCTTTTGAAAGGACATCTTATGTATGGCGCCCCTTCAGACGCTTACAAGCCAAGGCCCCGACCTCACGTTTCAGGGTAGTTGGGTTGATCCAGTGGGCTGTTACCCCAAAGTAACTCTTCTTGCCATTGGTCCAACAATCTGCAGTGGTTGCTATATATGCCACAGCACCCATTCGGTTTGCAAGAGTTTCTCTCATGTGGCATGCTCTCTTCTCAATTCTGTCTCTCAGAGTCTTGGCACATATGATGGTGAGATCTTTGGGGAGTCCAATGCGAACCAGATTAATGAATGATGGTTTGTCCACAGTCTGAAGTGGTAATGTCTCCTCTACAATGAAATCAATGATTCTCCTGTCGAGATTGCTCTGGGTGACAGGCTCCCTGCCAGATCCCCACCTCTCAAGGGTTGTCTGCTGCTGCTTCAGCATTTTGGGAGGAAGGGTGTCATGCATTGGTTCAGGAAGACCACGTCTCCTTGCCTTTATTGCTTCTTCAATTGCTCTCAGCTTCTCAGGGTGTGCCCTCTGAGGAAGAAGAACAAAGCATGAATCCAAGAAAAAATGGAAGAGGAACTTTACAATTTAAACATAAATAGACAATGGACACTCTTTGAGGACCAGCATGACAAAGGCTTACCTCAAAATGTTTCTTCACATTGGATGAGGAGGAAACAGCTGATCTCAGATTTTTGATCCTTGGAAGGCAGTAATTGCATCGTACAACAACATTTTTCCCACTCTGGCTCACAAATGTACAAGCTTTCTCAAAGACAAACCATGGTACTTGCTGTTCTGCAGTTGTGGCTGTGGGCAACTGGCACTGCTTCATGCCCACCTCCTCCTCGTGCACAGGGCCTCCTTTCTGAACCTCACTTTCTAGTTTTGCCTCCTCAGGATCAACAAGCTGTGACTCAAGTGGCCGCACTAACTGACTGCTGCTCTCAGCAGCAAAACCTGCAACAGGCGTCTCTGTAATAAACAAGAGATAATGCTCCTATATGGGTGAACTTCAGCTGTGATGTGCCCCCATCTCTTCCCCATGCTGTAAGATCCCCCAGTCAGAGTGGAAGTAAGCAGGTCGATAGCACAATTAAAGGAGATCCTATTTGCATCATTTTTGCTCACTAAATAACCCTGCCTGGGCCAGTCTAACCTACTATCTCACAGGGTTGTTGTGAGAACAAAATGAGACTAGGGTTCAAATCCCCACATAGCCATGAAGCTCACTGAGTGACCTTGGGCCAGTCACTGCCTCTCAGCCTCATGAAAACCCTATTCATAGGGTCACCATAAGTTGGAATCAACTTGAAGGCGGTACATATATTTTTTATTTTGAATATGATGATTATGATAATAAATATGCAGCATTTCAAATTAATTCTGTATGAGAAGCATTCCATGCCAAGCTTGGAAAACCAAGGATGAGGTATAAAATGTAGACAAAAATACTTTTGACAAAATGCCGTTTATCTTTTATCTTTTATATATATGAGCCTGGGTAGGGAACATTTAATCTAGCCTACTTGCTTTCAGCAAGAAGGGTTAAGTGCCTTCAGGCTAGGGCAGTCACCAGAAGGCCACAGCAGAGACAAAGGAGCCTAGTGTTGTGGAGATGTTAGATGGGAGCTTTGGGGAGTAAAGATGGAGGCTCCTGAAGGCTGCAGTTCTAAACACACTTACTAAGGGATTAAGCCCCATAGAACTCAACAGGACTGACTTCTAAGTAGATATAGTTTGGACTGTGCTGTTGGTAAACCTTGACTAGGGTTTTTCTGCAAAGACATCCATATCCAAGCAGGGTTGGCAACCCCCTGCCTGGAATACCCTGCCCTTATCTTTTAATGTGGCTGCTCCAAATGTTTTTACAGATTTGACCCTTTACTTCAGAAAGAGGTCTGAAAAATGAGTAAGAGTAAGAAGTATCTTTTAAAATTGTTCTTTTCAATTCACTCTTGAATGAACATCATACCTAGGGCAGATCCACACCATTCCTTTAAAGCACATTCAACACCCATTTGAAGCACATGAATCCCACCACAGAATCATGGGAACTGCAGTTTGTTAAGAGTGGTGAGAACTATAACTGTGAGGGGGAAATGACACTTCCCAGAATTCTTTAGGGGAAGTCATGCGCTTTAAATGCGAGTTGGATGTGCTTTACACATATTGTGTGAATCCGCTTAATAAATTTTGCCTGCATGTAAATTGTTTTAATTAATTTTTCAAAATGGAAATAAGCTATAAAGTGTAGTGGGTGACCATGGGCTACTCACCATTTCTCAGCCTATCTGCACCTCAGGATGAAAACAATGGAGAACCATGACTACCCCAAGGCATACTTAAAATGTAAAGGAAGTATTGTACAACCATAGTATGCAATTGGATACTTATAGGGACACAGCATGACAAAACTGGGTGGAAGTAATGAGTGGGGTACCACAGGGCTCGGTCCTGGGCCCAGTGCTCTTCAACATTTTTATTAACTACTTGGATGAGGAGGTACAGAGCATGCTTATCAAATTTGCAGATAATACAAAATTGGGGGGCATAGCTAATACTGTGGAAGACAGAAAGAAAATTCAAAGGGACCTTGATAGGCTGGAGCATTGGGCTGAAAACAACAGAATGAAATTCAACAGGGATAAATGCAAAGTTCTACACTTAGGAAAAAGAAACCAAATGCACAGTTATAAGATGGGGGATACTTGGCTCAGCAGTACGACATGCAAGAAGGATCTTGGAATTGTTGTTGATCACAAGCTGAATATGAGCCAACAGTGTGATGTGGCTGCAAAAAAGGCAAATGCTATATCAGGTTGCATTAACAGAAGTATAGTTTCCAAATCATGTGAAGTATTAGTTCCCCTCTATTCAGCACTGGTTAGGCCTCATCTTGAGTGCTGTGTCCAGTTCTGGTCTGTGCACTTCAAGAAGGATGCAGACAAACTGGAACAGGTTCAAAAGAGGGCAACAAGGATGATCAGGGGACTGGAAACAACGCCCTATGAGGAGAGACTGAAGGAACTGGGCATATTTAACCTGGAGAAGAGAAGACTGAGGGGAGATATGATAGCACTCTTCAAGTACTTGAAAGGTTGCCACACAGAGGAGTGTGATCCCAGAGTGCAGGACACAGAATAATGGGCTCAAGTTGCAAGAAGCCAGATTTTGACTGGACATCAGGAAAAGCTTCCTAACTGTTAGAACCATACAACAATGGAACTAAATACTAGAGAGGTAGTGGGATCTCCGACACTGGAGGCATTCAAGAGGCAGCTGGACAGCCATCTGTCGGGAATGCTTTGATTTGGATTCCTGCATTGAGCAGGGGGTTGGACTTGATGGCCTTATAGGCCCCTTCCAACTCTACTATTCTATGATTCTATGAAAATATTTATATAAGCATGACTATCAAATATGTTTATTTATATAACCTGTAAAGATATTTATAGTGCAATCCTATGTTTGTTTACTCAGAAGCAAGTCCCAATGTATTCAATGGGGCTTACTCAACCAGGGAAAACTGCAGCCTCAAGTGATAAGGAACTTGTTCTTTTAACAAGTCCTTTAAGTTGAGACCTTATCCCAGTCTGCATCTGTGTTGAAATTGCTTTTTAATATGTTTTTAAACTTTTTCTTAAAAAAATGTTTTTAAAGCTTTTAAAAATGTTTTTAAAGATGTTTTGTTTTAATATATTTTAAAGTCTGTTTTTATGATTTTTAAAGTGTTTTTAGTGCTTTTGTTTGCTGCCCTGGGCTCCTACTGGGAGGAAGGGTGGAATATAAATCAAATAATAAAAATAAATAAATAAATAAACGTCATTCATTTTTTAAAAAAATGAGTATTAGTTTCCTACATAATAAAAACTGTGATAAACCCTGCCTAATTTCTTTAAAAATAGGGTTGGAGGGAGAGAGATTTACAACACAAACACAAGTCTGCACTATGTTTACTCACAAGTCCCATTAATTTACAGCACAATCCTAACCATGTCTACTCAAAAGCAAGTCCTAATGGAGTTCAATGGGGTTTACTCCAGGTACATGCTTTACTCCCAGAAATGGCTTTACTCCCAGAAAAGCAGATATTGGATTAAATACTTTCATATTTCATAGCCCAGGGTCTGACTCTTGGACAGAAGAGGAAAAAAAACATTAAGCCATATTACTTACGCAAACTGCAAAAAACTCAAAGCCACCGTATTCTGACGTTCAGCCTAGGCATGCCTGGATCAACAAGTCACAACTCTGGCGTCATTGGCTACAATCATGAAAGGGCGGGGTTACACCCAGAGCTTTGAAAAGTTACTTTTTAAAACTACAACTCCCATCAGCCCCAGCCAGCATGGCCACTGGATTGGGCTGATGGGAGTTGTAGCTAGAGCATGGATCTGTTTTAAAAAAAGTTGTGCAGGGGGGTTGATGTTTTTGTGTACATCTCAGGAATTAGACCACCTAGAAACTTACTTTTTTTTTTAAATTGAAGCTGAGAGTCCGGAGAGTAAGGGGTGATAGCCAGAGAGCCGGAGGCCCCCCCCAAAACCAGAGACTCCAGCTGAAAACACACACACCGGGGCACACACACACACACACAAATCATCATCACTCACCTCCACAGCTCTTCGCCATTCTACTGCTGCCTTCCTTGCCCTGGCTTTTTCCTCCGGCGTCCATTTTTTCCTCTCAGATGCTAGCAGGCCCTGCCTATTCACCTCTTCCCTTATGCCTCCTAACACAGATCACGAGGGAAGAGAAAGTCTGCGTAGAGGTCCAAACAGTGTGAGGCACATGTCTTGTGTTAACCAATCACAACCAGGAGCTGACTTCCTCTTGTTCCCACCCCCAAGTAACGTTCAACCTAATGTGGAAACGTTAAAGTTGCAGCTGAAAGTAGGGAAATTACTAGTCATTCCTTTACTTGCCAAATGTAATGGAATTACCCACTCGTTATTTAAAATTGTAACTAATTACAAGTAACTCGTTAAAAATAACGAGTTACTTCCAAGCTCTGGAGCCTAGGTCAAGCTTCTGCTCTTGCACAGCTGAAGCTCATACTCTGATTCCAGCTCCAGATCTGTCCTATTCCCCTCTGCCAGCTTCAGCAACTTACAGACATCCAAGGCTGGAGAATACATATCTCAGTTCTGGATTGTGGGTGGGACAGTAGCTCAGTGGTAGAGTTCAGTCCCAGTCATCTACAGTTTTAAAAAGCATCGGGTGATAGTAGACCGACCTCTTCCTGAGAGCTTGGAGAGCCACTGCCAGTCAGAGGAGACAATACTAAACTGGATGGTAAATGAGATGGACCAAATGTCTGTCTCACTATAAAAGTAGATTCAGAAACATGACTGCCCTTCGCCAGACAAACATCAGTGGACCACCATTCTCATATTGGAAGGCATTCATAAGATGAGGGCTGCTATCCTGTTCGTTGATGGTTTGCAGACTGATGCAGATGCAGCTGTAAAACCAATGCAGGGGCCCCTTCGATTAGAAGGATTTGTTATTATTACTTTATTACCTACCCTTCACCCTAAGCTCCCAGGGAAGGTTACAAAAATGTAAAATACAACATTATCATTGCACTATTATCATTGCGTAATTATCATATCATTGTGCTACAGCCTACATTGTGTTCTCACTGGCAACTACTGCTCTTTTATTTTCTCAGCTGGGAGCTACCAGAGTGCCCAATGGGGCAGAAATGAAGACTGTTTAACTTGAGGAAGAAGGCTGATTTCCTGCCACACATTCAAGGAGGTCTTCCGTTATTTGGCTTCAGGGTTCTGAAGGAGTTATTACAGCTGCATGCTATTGCAACTCTCCTGAAAACTTGCACTGTACACTAGAGTAAATCCCCTGTTTCTGAAGATATCTAGTGTATATGCTTTTATTTTTCACCTATGGGGGGGCAGGGGAAGGCCATTGCCTTGCCCATTTCAGACAGTCCAACCTGTTTGATTTCTATCTGATTCCCTAGGTTGAGATGGTTGTGTGTCTAATATATTGTTACACATACCCCAATCACAGAATGGTGAGATTTCAGGGGTGCCAACACATGCCTGGATCTTGGTTTCCTTGGAATGAAGGTTATTGAAGATTGCAGAGATTGCATGTCTCATGCTTTGAGACAGAGTGTAAATATAGAAAAAGTATAATGATCATCCATCACTTGAAGCCAATGTGTTCATCTAGAAATAATGATGCAAAGATGTTTCAAAGGAAGTAAGTGAAACAATACATCTGTGAGTGGAATAGGTTTAATTAACTAGGAAAATTATATAGCTTGATGTTGCTTTGCATCAATTTAACATACAATAAGTGGTCTTCCTAAGAATATGTGGCAGTTGTCTGTAAATGGTGTGCATAGTTTTTAATGAAGCCCTAGTAGGAGCCAACACAAACAAAAGATGAAAATTAACTGAGTGTTGCACACACAGTTCTCCTCTAACTTGACAGATGGCTATTATTGCTGCAGAAAGGAAATTAAAGGCTCCAGTTTGGGTACCTGGAAGCTTCCACATGAATGCAACACCTGCATGTGGAGAGATACCCTCCCATAACATAAAACTGGACACTGGATAGCTCCATGGGAACCCTGCTGACTGAAGGCAGCTACAGGAAAATGTCTCTGCAGGGAGCTAGAGCAAACTGAAGCTTTACATAGACTGACAAGACCTGGTGTAGTACGTGAGACACTAGGTGGGGATACTACAGAGGCTGGTCAGGGCTGTGTCCTTTGGCCAGGCAGGCTCTGAATAAGACACTGACACTTTTACCTTGAGAAAGCAGTCTCAACTTTAGGATAGGATGGACTGGCATGGTGGAATGGGCTGGTGGGAAGGTGGACAAGTCAGGCCCCATAAGTGTGGGGAAAGTAGGAATTAGGCCCTCTTGAGCAGCCCAATTTTTGAGGGGAGCAGGTTTTGGGATGAGCAGCCTTCTGGTGAGTTTCTTAGGTGAGAATCTCCATTGTATATGGCCAAAATCCTTAAATTACTTTCAGACCACAATTGTGGTCCTCTGAAAAGTTGCCTACATATGACTCATTTACTGCAGTAGGATTTAAAACATTCAGGCTGTGTGGGTCACCAACCTTCCTCTTCCCCCCAGGTTGTTAAGATTCCCCCCCCAGGTCACCAAGGTTCCTCCCCCCCCCACATGGATCAGTAAGATTTCTCCTGTCTCCCTTCCCATGGGTCACCAAGGTTCCTTCTGTCCTCCCCCGATGGATTTCCAACCTTCATCCTATGTCCCACCCATTGCCAAGTTTCCTTATTTGAAGTCCTTGTGGTAGCAATGGCAAGGCATCCTGGAGTTGCCCTGGCCTGTAGCTTGGCTAGGCCACCACCTGCAGCAGCCAACTTGCCCATTCTCCCGCTGGCTGCTGGAGCTGCCCTGGCCTGTTGCTCCATGGTTCAAAGCAGCTGCCTGCTCACTCTCCCACTGGCTGTCCTGTTGTCCTTCCCCTTATGAGTCATTAAGCTTCCTCCTTTCCTCCCCCCCATGGGTTGCCAACCTTCCCCATCTACTCTGCCCACATTGTGAAGCTTCCTGCATTTGCCTTCCACTCCATTGTTGCCATGCTTGCAGCCCATCATTCTTCTGCAAAGAATTCTTAGCAATTAAAGTACTTCCAGCCTAGACAGAAGAGCACTAGTTTGAGTGTGGAAATAAGAATCCAAAGAGCAATAAAACAAAGCATGAAGATAAGTCAACCTCACATAATTAGCTGCTAAACATGTTAAACATTTTCATTTTTAAAATAACCAGTAAAAATAGATATTGATGTCCTGTCTTCATTCAAACCAGCTGAAACACTTTAGCTGGTCTTACTTGGACTGCATATAGTATGCTTTCTGGGTTTCCAAATCTCTTGAATACACCACATATCTTGCAGGCAAGTGTCCGGAGATTTAATTTTACATTTACAAGTTGCATTAGCCAGTGAATGCCTTGCTAATGTGCTGCACTGATCTGATCTCCAAATCACAGCTGGGTTCCATGTGGATTTGATTAGAAAATCACCAAAAGAGTTGATAAAAATGTTCACATGGACACTGAAATATATGTAAGTGCCAGATTTTTCCATTTGATAGTAATTATGTTCTGGAAAAGGAATGCCATGTAAGTTGTAAATTTGCAGGTAGGGTGTTAGTAGTAGCAGCAGCACAGGAGACAACATAGCCTGGCTTGGAGACTGAAAAACTGAATGAGCAGACTCACTAGAGAAAGGGAAAAGGATATGTCATTGTGCACTAATGGTACACCTCTGCTGTTTCCCTCGTTCCTTCCTGCAATATTTTTTAAAAAGGAGGGTTTTAAAAAATTAGGTTTGTGTTACTAGACATGTGTAGCTAGCATCAGGCAGACACCGGATGGCAGCTCCATGGAGATGACATGCACATAAGGACATGTCAATTTCAGATGGGTAGCTCCAGGGGTTTTCATGCTAGTCACCTTTATAATATGATTGTTCCAAGAAAGCTTTTTTTTTTAAAAAAAAGATCCTGTCATATAGGGGGCACATTGCCAACAGCAGGTTTTGTTGTTGTTATGTGCCTGCAAGTCACTTTTGACTTATGGCAACCCTATGAATCAGTGACCTCCAATAGCATCTGTCATGAACCACCTTGTTCAGATCTTGTAAGTTCAGGTCTGTGGATTCCTTTATGGAATCAATCCATCTCTTGTTTGGTCTTCCTCTTTTCCTACTCCCTTCCATTTTTCCCAGCATTATTGTCTTTTCTAGTGAATGCTGTCTTCTAATGATGTGTCCAAAGTATGATAACCTCAGTTTCATCATTTAACTTCAAGTGATAGTTCTGGTTTAATTTGTTCTAACACCCAATTATTTGTCTTTTTTGCAGTTCATGGTATCCACAAAGCTCTCCTCCAACATCACATTTCAAATGAGTTGATTTTTCTCTCATCTGCTTTTTTCACTGTCCAGCTTTCATATCCATACATAGAGATCAGGAGTACTACGGTCTGAATGATCCTGGCTTTAGTGTTCAGTGATACATCTTTGCATTTGAGGACCTTTTGTAGTTCTCTCATAGCTGCCCTCTCCAGTCCTAGCCTTCTTCTGATTTCTTGACTATTGTCTCCACTTTGGTTAATGACTGTGTGAAGGTATGGATAATCCTTGACAATGTCCTCATTGTCAACTTTAAAGTTACATAAATCTTCTGTTGTCATTACTTTAGTCTTCTTGACGTTCCGCTGTAGTCCTGCTTTTGTGCTTTCCTCGTTAACTTTCATCGGCATTTATTTATTTATTAAACTTGTATACCGCCCCATAGCCGAAGCTCTCTGGGCGGTTTACAACAACTAAAAACAAATGCAATTTAAAATACATCTTTTAAAAACAATTTAAAACAATTAAAAAATTTAAAACATTCATCATTACTGGTTTTTGCTAGTAGTATGGTATCATCTGCATATCTTAAATTATTATTGATATTTCTCCCTCCAGTTTTCATACCTCCTTCATTTTTCTTCAATCCTGCTTTCTGTATGATATGTTCTGTGTATAGATTAAACAAGTAGGGTGATACAGCCCCCATCCATCCAGATTTTGAAGATGGTGCCAGTGCGAGAGAAGCTTGACACAGCCCCACTGCCTCCACTACACACTGGGGATCTTCAAAGTCACAGTGGACTTCCGGAGCAGCAAGGAGTGTTTTCCACCCTGCTGGGAATACCACCAGCAGTTTGGGCACCAGCCCTGCCTGGACTACCCGCTCTGCCACCACCCGCTATGCTACTACAACTGTGATGGCGAGAGCAAGCCGCCCCAGCAGGCATGCCCGTGCACCGTCTTCACCCCGTTTACACCTTCATCCATGCCGTGGCCTGTGGCTTCTTTGATTCCATGCTGCCTGACTACAACAACGAGCCGATGACAACTGGCCGACCAAGGTCTACATCTACCCAGTCTATTTGCTGCATCTGCAGATGCCGCTGGGGAGTCGTTCAGCCAGTCCTAGAGGAACTTACGGTGGCACCCACCGCCCTGGAAGAGCTAGAAGATTACAAGGCCTGGGAGCTACCACTGCAGCGTCGGAAGGCCCGTGGGCCAGATCAGTTGGTCGGCCTGCCATTTGCGGCTGCCCGGTTTTCACTTTACCAGCAACTGTGGCAGTGGCAGCATCCTGGGCCAGGGCATGCAGATAGAGACCCCCAGCATTAAGATGCACTACTCCTGGCCTGAGCTGCAGGCCATTGCCATTTCGGACTGGTGTACCGCCCCTTGAAATAGCTGTAAGTTCAGGCGAGATGGAATGCCTTTCCTGGATATTTTTTCTTAATTAATGTTATTTGCTATTTAATTTAATTTTTTGTATAATGTATTGCTTTATTGATGTATTGCTTTATTGATGTATTGCCTCGTTGATATATTTTTATATTTGTGTTTTACTTTTTCTGTAAGCTGCCTTGAGGGTTGTTTGGCTGAAAGGCGGGGTATAAATGAACATTAACATAAAATACACCCCTCTCTCACACCCTTTCAAGTGGGGAACCAATCAGTTTCTCCATATTCTGTCCTTACAGTAGCCTCTTGTCCACAGTATAGGGAGAAGTAAAAATAGTATTTAATAATAATATTACCTGTGGTTTGCTATTGGAAGTAACAACAACAACAATAATTCTTAACTCAAAATGCTGGCTAATATGCCCACAAGGTTTGGCTGGCTGGCTGGCTGGCTGATATTAATAATAAAAAATGTGTAACCACACAAGCAGGCTACTTCTTATTTTTGTAGGTAGCAACTGGAAAACAATAACAATAACAATTATACTTTCAGAAAGCTGTGGTTAAATATGCTCACAAGATTTAATAATGATTCTCCACAATGAAGATAGAACAAAATAAAACAACACACACAACTTTTAAAAAATGTAAATAAGAATGGGACTGGGATTTATTGGAAAAGAAAGCATACACAAGCTGAGCAAATGCCACCCAACCCCCACAAACATTTCTAAGAGGCAGAACTTAAGCTGTGCTCACACGGTTTAATAATTCTTAGCTATGAGAATAGAATAAAATTTTAAAAAGCAACAAACTTTAAAAAAATGTAAATAAAGGTGGGACTAGTATTGATTGGGAAAGAATAGGAAACATAAACAAGCTGAACAAATGCCATCCAACCCTCACCAAACATTTCTAAGAAACAGAACTTTTAAAAGATTTATGTATTTTAAGACTTCACCCCTTCCAAGCATTGTGATTGGAGAGTATTGGGTGGTGTGACAGCATACTAGCCTTCCTCCCTCTTTCCCTTTGCTGGTGTTCTCCTTATATGGTGCTGTAATTGATCCATTTCAGAGGCAACCTGTCTGGGTTCATTAGGGGCTATAGAGATTTGTAGTTGCTTCAACCCAATCTGAACACAATATAAATCACCCCAAATCTACCAAACTTTGTTTGTGCTTTGTACAAATCTGGTGCACAACCCTAAGATGCAACAAATTCATTGAGAGTAAGGGTATCAAAGGTTGTTAGCCAAGATAGTACAAAGCTAAACTTTCATGTTCAGAGGCAGTGTACCTTTGAGTATCAATTGCTGGGAAGAAAGGCTCTGGACAGGGCTATTAACTGTATGCCAGGAGTAATGAACATTTTTCAGCCTGAGGGCTACATTCCCTCATGGGCAATCTTCCAGGGGCCACATGCCAGTGGTTGGCAGGACCAGAGGCAAATGTGGGTGGAGAAATAGATATGACTCTTACCTTTGTACAGTATGCTACATTCCATCTGTGCAAAAGACACACGCTCCCACCCACACATCTCTCAACCCACCAGTCACACAAGCATGAGGTATCATGACAGTTCAGGAGACATTCCCAGCCAGGCAAAAGCAGCTGAGGAGGACCCAGAGTAGGGTTGGAGAGCCCAGGGAGTATCCCAAGGGTTGGATAGAGAGGCCTGGAAGGTTGTATTTGGTTCTTACCCCTGAGTTTCCCTGTCCGTGTTTTATGTCCTGTTTCTAGGTTTCCTAGCTGGTCACGGTTGGGAATTCTTTTTTCTAAGGTGTCTCATCTATTTCTGATTCTCTAATTACCTTTTCTAATTTGTAGCTTGCTAATGAACTTGAGAGGAGATAAAATGAAATCAATAATAAAGTACATCACATTGAAATGAAACTGTGGAACTCAATCAAAGTACTTTAGGCTGTAATCCTACACACACTTACCTGGGAGTAAGTCCAATTAAACTCCACAGGGCCTACCTCTGAGTACATGAGTATAGGGTTGCACCATTATATTGCATTTTCTAATGGTTCATATAATTCTTACTGATGCAAAACTGCCACTACAATAGCAGGCATTTTAGTAGTCTATAGGGAGCAGGACATAAATTTCAGGTTTTTATGCATGTACGGTTCAGAGAGTTGATAAGAAATCCTGCATGAGATGCCTGCATATGCAACAAGATGTTGCTAAGCAAGATCCAAAGGTCTTTTTCCCAGGTAGCACTTTCATTGTGGATAAGTCATATTAAACCATAACATTTTGTCTCTGGGATAAAGGTGTCCTCATCTAGAAATCTAGTGCTCAGTATGCTGTGGGGTTGTCCCAAATGTCACCGGCATTTATTGGATAGTGCCCATGATATCATTGGTGATGAAGACAGATTCCTCTCCATCCAGCTATACAGAAGTATTTTGAAAATATTTTTTAGTCCCTCCATTCCATTTATACTTTAGTTTAGTCCCCATTATAGCGCACCACTTGGAGTACTCTTTGAAGATAAACACTAGCAAGCCCTGCCATTTCTTGTCCATGTGGGGGGGTTTGTGGGGGGGACATCCATTGTTGTGGGAGAAAGCATTAGGACCTCAATCTAGAGCAAAAAGAGGGGAGGGGGCATGGCTATGACTAACATGATGCGACCCTGCACTTCTGAATTTGCCACTACACTACTGGGTGGAGCAATGAATATAAATGTTACCTTTGGGTAGTAGAATAGTTCCTACATATACACCTCTCTATCCACCATCCAGGCTAGCATTATCAGAGTTTAATACTACACTCCAGCCAGGCAAAAACACTCACAGAGGGTGTGAAAAAGGGTCAGAGCAAGATGTGGCCTGGGGTGAATCCTAAGGACCAGTCAGAGAGGTCTTTAGGGAAGCATGTCCTTAGGTCCCCCATCCTTGCTCAAGAGTGTTTCCCCCTGCAAGTAAACTATACCCCAAAGATATACTGCTAGTCTGGATTGAGTTTGTACTACTTTAACCCTAATTTTACTGCTAACTATTAAGGCTTGTATTCAATGCTAGTCCTACTCAGGGTAGACCCATTGAAGGTAATAGACATGACTAACTTAGGTTCATTAATTTCAGTGGGTCTGCTCTGAGTAGGACTAGCATTGAATACAACCCTAAATTATAATTTCCTTTGATGCATAGAAGAGTCCAGAAAGGAACATTGTGAGAAAACTTAATATTGGCTGAACAAAAAGGGTAAAGCAAAGAGGAAATGAAGAAATTCATTAGCCCTCTTTATGCATGAATTGCACAAAGGGGGTATCACGGGTTTTTGGGGAGTAGAAGGGCACTGGTAGCCCAATCTCTGGCATATAGCACACTGTCACTGTTGGTCCATCCCCATGGATGAAAGGGCTACTGTGTGAATTACTATCAACACTGAAAAACTGTTGTTAATCATCTGAATCATATCTGCTGTTGCAGAATGAGCATGGAGTGGATTTTACTTGCTGCTGTTTTGTGATTATGTAAATTTAAATTATATAAATGCATTTTTTTAAAAAAACTAAGCAGTTCAGAAATTATATATATATATAGGCAATTTACAACAGTTTGATGATGGTCAGAATGCCTCCAAGATGCTAATGGCCCCAACACATTATCTACATATATAAGCTCATACATAACGCTCCACAGAAATAATACTCGGAATGTAGCATTTGTGACAGAATCAGTATCTTCAGATTTGGATTCATGAATCTGGAAGCTGGCACGTGTATAGGCTGGCAATGAACAGATGTTATGTAGCTGTGAAATAATAGTGACTGCGGCAGGGAATATACAGAAGTAGTATGGTCTCCATTGGAAGATATGAAGACCACAGCAATACACAATACTATAGTGAAGAAGTTCAGGAATATTTTTAAATAAAATAAATCTATTTTATACTCTTTAGATGCTGTAGTAGGCACCATGACTTTTTATTCCATAAACCACCCTGTGGTTTTCTAATGAACAGCAGTATGTAAATGAAATTAATAACAATAGTCATAAGGATGAGGATGATCCAATGAATTTGAAGTATTGTATTTGTATGTTTTCCACAGAAGGTAGGCTTAATAAGGGAAAGGAGCTAGCAAGATAAAGCTTGCCATTCCAAGTCCAAAATATTAATTTGTAGTACACAGTGCACAATTGTCACAAAATAGGAAGTGGACCTTTAGTGTTGTGGCACCTATCCTTTGGAATTTCCCCTCCCCCTTAAATATTACACAGGCACCATCTCTGTTATCTTTTTGGCACCTACTGAAGACTTTCCTTTTTCAAAAAGCCCTTTATACAAGTCTGCATCTGTGTTGGACTTGCATTTCAAGATGCTTTTAAAGCTTTTTTTAAAAATGTTTTTAAAGATGTTTTGTTTTAATTTGTTTTAATTAATTGTGTAAAGTCTGTTTTTATAATGTTTTAGAGTGTTTTTGTTTGCTGCCCTGGTCTGCTACTGGAAGAAAGTGTGGGATATAAAGAAGAAAGAAAGAAATTTTCTGACCCAGGAAAAAGGCAGCAGCTTGGTGTGGGAAAATATAGGCCTCGCTTGGTGTCACAGGCAGACTATCACAAATACTGGTTTTTCTAGTGGCAGCCATACAACAAGCAGATCATGCATGTATATGTAGATGTTATTAGAGTGTATTGTATAGAGGGTTCTACAGCTGGAAATTCTGTATGCAGGATTCACAGCTCAGTGCTTTGCATACAGAAGACCCTTGCTGAGACTTGGTAAGAGACCTCTGTACCCCTCACAGAGCTACAATTCCCAGAGTTCCCTGTGGATTGATTGTTCAAACACTCTGGAAACTGTAGCTCTGTGAGGGGAATAGGGGTCTCTTAACAAGTGTCAGCACCCTTCACAAAGTACACTTCCCAGAATTCTTTGGAAAAAGTGATGACTGTTTAAAGTGGGATGATACTGCTGTAAATGTATAGCACAGATGTGGCAAAGCGCTCTACAGAGTTGGGAAAAGATTTCTTCCTTGGAGTACTGTATCCAGTCAGAGCAAAAAGTACTGAATTAGATGGACCAATGTTTTAACTCCCTGTAAGGCAGGTTTATATGGCTTCAAACTTTCCCATCATTACTTCAAAGCAAGTTTTTCTTTAAATTTCCGATTGAACTCAGTAAGGAGCATACCCTTAGGCATGCTTGTGTTTATCTCTCCTGACATGCTGCCCCTTGCCTACCACAAATTTAATTCCAGAGGAGCTGCAAACAGTCTTCAGTGGGTCAAATGTCTCTGCTAGAATCCTTTTGAGTTAGGGCCATCAAGCTTGTGCAGCTTGCCTCACAGTTCACTTCTAATGGAATATAACAACGAGAAAAAATGGCCTCCACTATGAATGAAGGAAGACAATTGGACCTTTTTATTCTGTGATTTTGGTCATTTTTTGTTATCTTTTCAGATACTAAGGTATTCAGCACACTTCATAGGGTACAATTTTGGCTTGCATAGATACTGCAAAACCTATTTCACAGGGATCTTGTTTGCTTCACCATATGTGTATTTGTCTCTATTCTGTTTAAGAAAATTACTGCATGCTTTACCACTGACATTCTTAATGTTGCTGTTTACACTTCCAGAAATAGACCCACTTAAGCATTAAAGGATTTGGATAAACTTGTCAAATGTGTGTACAGAATGTTTTACTATAGCCTCCTAAAATAAGGGCAGAAAATGTGTTTCTTCCTATGATGGATGCACTTTCACAGCTTCCACCATAGATCTAAGTAACAATGTGATTCATTTGTGTTATTTACAGCAAGCAAAATTACCAGAGGATTATTGTCTAGCAAAAGAGTCCACTAGAGAATTCTATGTCACCCTTCATTATTTATTTCCATTTATTACACAGAAAATTAAGGGAGAAAACAGAAACAGTGGGTTTTGAAAATGTTGCTAACCATTTTTACTCTGAACAGAATACTCCCTTGATGGCTGTTTCATGAAATGGAAATGGACTGCCTTCAAGTCAATCCCGACTTATGGCAACCCTATGAATAGGGTTTTCATGGTAAGAGGTATTCAGAGGTGGTTTACCATTGCCTTCCTCTGAGGCTGAAAAGCAGTGACTGGCCCAAGGTCACCCAGTGAGCTTCATGGCTGTGTGGGGATTCGAATTCTGGTCTCCCAGGTTGTAGTCCAACACACTAACCACTACACCACACTGGCTCTACTCAGCTATATTTCAGCTGGTCATGTTGTTGGTACCATACTGCTATAGTTGCAATGTTGAAGCATCCAGATGTTTTTGTATTTACGCACTTTGCTCTCAGTCATACTGCATCATTTATCCAGGCTTTTGTAATTACTAGTGAATTACTAAAGATCAATGAGCCCATGATGTTATGTGACTGTGTGTGAAGTGAATATGCATGAAACCAATGTGAAAAGATTGGAAATATGGCTATGCAACAATGCAGATTCTGGTGAGAATGCAACATACACACCAGTCACTTGCTTATTTGAAAAGCAATAAACTCAGACCCAGTTCATGAATTAAAGTTAGCAGATATATCATGTGAATCCATGGTACAGCTCATAACTTGTGAAACTGATATGCACACTTATTTCACTGGATGCACACATGTGCATCACATACATTTTCTTCATTTGTTGTGCAGTACACCATAGGTACCTTACCATATTTTCAGTGGGAGCCATTGAAGTGAGACAAGGTTGTGTCTCTCATTACAAGTTTAATTAATACGGAGATGCTCATGAGCCTTGAATGTATATCCCAATGCCATGAATCCACTAGCTAAAGTAGAATCCAATTGGTTGTGGTTCATTTGCCAGGCAAACCTTCCTCTGCCAGCCAAGGATTGTGTCACTCTACACAAGGCCAGTGAGTCAGATATGTTCACAGGATATGATTCACTAGAGCATGGGGCACATTCTTCTTTTTCTTTATGACCCACACCAACATTGCATAAGCTCTTCTGCTCAACTGCTAATGCGTCCACATTAATTTCACTGCAATTCTGGCAGTGGAGCTGTCAGCATCAACGTGACTTCACCTGGCAATACAGCTTTGAGTTAGCAAGCAGAATTTAAGCTCCTACTCACATTCTCTGCATGCTATGGTGTTTTAATTTAGCCTCTTTGCAGTTATTGAATATAGACTGACAGATGTACCTCCCATTGTGAGGTTATCAAAGCATTTACATTCAGCATGTTCAGCTATGGATTAATCTCCCATGGCTTGATGATGTTTGAATTGTATTAGCAGGAGAAAGTGCAGATCTCTGCAACGGGCTGACATTTTGGTTGGATGCTCAGCTGGGAAAAAAACAAGGGACAACATCAGAATGTAACAAGGACACGTATCAGGATACAGACAAAGCTGTAACATGAAAATGGGAAGGTCAAGAGATCTCTGTGGTTGCTCAGGCCATTAAATATTTTATGGTATTATTTTCTCTGCTTTGGCTCAATATATGTAACTATGCTCATACTTCTGGTAATGGTAATAATAATAATAATAATATAAAAATATGAACATGTTGCATCTTTAGATGATTTTTCCTCTTTTTCTGTTTCTCTTTTGCAATTTTCTTTTCCTTAATAAAGATTATTGGAAAAAATTATTTTATGGAAGTGCTAGCTCAACAAGGGAAGATCCATAGGCACACCATCAAACTAAGGACAGGTGGACAAATAAAGGAGCAAAATTTAGTTACAGCAACTCCAAGGCAACATCCCACTCCCAGTGCTGTCTGGCCATTGCTCAAACCTTAGAGGATGAAATTAGATAAATGAATGAATACTATGAGTTATCACATGTAGAACAGATTTCAAAATGGCTCTCTGCTATCCTGCAGAGAGAGACTGGTATCCCCTCCAATGTGCATTTTGCCCAACATTGTACAGCTTCCATCAGTGGGTTAAGAGGCATCTCTTTGCCTATACTTTTGGAGGGATGGGCTAAGGTGATGTTTTTAGTTAATTGCACCCCTCTGCTGTATTTATGAACTACTGCTACTATTATTATCATCATCATAATCATCATTTATTTATATATGATTATGCCATCAAATGCACATGCTACTGTACATAGTATAAAAGAATAAAAACCAGTCCCTGCCAAAAAGGCGTACAATCTAAATTAAATAAAATGAGGACAACAAAGGAAGGGGGGAAACAAATAGAGGACAAAGTGACGTCTGCAAATATAAATACTCTAGGCATACAAATGATAAACAAATAAACAAATAAATAAACCTAAGCCAAAATCCAAAAACTTTGGAAAAAAGGAAGGGTTTTAGATAAGACTTAAAACCTAGATTGAGGGAACAGTCTGCAAGTGCTCCAGAAGACAATTCCAGGAGTAAGGAGCAGCAAGAGACAATGGACAAAGTTGAGCTTAAAAGCAAAAAACCCCGGGACAGGTAAGCAGTGTGGAGTTTGAGCAGCAGAGATCCTGAGCAGGGTTTTAATAAGAAAGACAACTGAGAGATAAGGAGGAGCCAGGTCACATAAAGCTTTAAAAGTTGAAACAAGAAGCCTGTACTGAATCCTGAAATAAACAGGGAGCCAGTGAAGGGACTGCAAAATTGGAATAACATGGTCAAAATGATGGGCCAAATAAATGACCTTGTTGGCAGAGTGTTGAATAGAAACCAACAGACTGATACAAATTTGTGAAATACCAGTCAAAAGATTGCAATAGTCAAGGCGAGAAATAACTAAAGCCTGAATTAATATCTTTGCAGAGGAGATAGACAAAAAAGGTCTGCTTCTAGCAATATTATAGAGGAGAAAACAATTGGACTTTGCTACAGCCTTAATATGGGAACAAAAGAATAGTTAAAAATAAGACTACATGCTTCTTCCATGGGATAGAGAAGGTCATTGTTAACAGTGATGAAAAATGCATATTGTGGAGAGGGCTTAGAAGAAAAGATGAGCAATTCTGTCTTCACCATGTTAAGTTTCAGGTGCCAATGAAGGTTGAAATGTTCAAAAGACATGCCATAATACGATGTTGGACATCATAAGAGAGTTCTGGAGTTTAAAGATATAACTGTGTATCATCAGCCTACAAGTGATACTAAAGGTCATGAGATCTAATAATCATAGAGGTAGCACATAAATGGAAAACAACAAAGGTCCTAAAAATGAGCCCTGTGGTACCCCAAATAAGAGGCGGAAAGAGGATGATGCACAATCTCCAGCAAACACATTCAATGAATAGTCCAACAAAGAAGAAAGAAAACCAACTAAGAATAGTATCACAAAACCCTTGTTGGAAGACAGTCCAACAAGAGATCATTATCAACCATGTCAAAGGCTTCAGTAAGATTACTGCAAACTGCCCAGAGAGCTTTGGCTATGGGGCGGTATACAAACAAACAAATAAATAAATAAATAAGATTGAGTAAAATAAGAACTGAATAGAGACCTTGACAGTAAGAAGGTCGTCTATGATCTTCGGAAGAGCCATTTCAGTGGAGTGCAAGAGATGAAATCCAGATTGAAAGGGATCTAGAGCAGAGGTATGAGAAAAGAAGTTGAGACAACATGAATAAACAGCACATTCTATGACTTTCAAAACAAAAAACAACAAAGAAAAAGGGATGTAATTAGAGAGACAAAAAGAATCAAGCGAAGGCTTTTTGAGAATGGGAGAAACGCTATCATGCTTAAATGCAGAAGAAAACATGTCAGAAGAAAGAGACAGATTAACAATGTAGAGAAGAGAAGGAAGACCAGCAGGAGCAACAGTAATTAAAAGATGAGAAGGAACAGGATCAAGAGAGCAAGTAGAGGGATTTGAAAATGATAACAAACTTGGACAGTTCAGCAGATGAAATGGTAGAAAAAGTAGAGAAGGCAGAACAAGAAACAGGCATTTGAATGGCCAATAAGGAAGAGAGTCAGTTGCAGCAAGATCAGAATGAATAGTTTCAATTTTAGTATTAAAGGAAGTAGCAAAATCATTAATGGAGAATGAAGGCGGAAGAGGTGGTTGGGCAGGCTTTGCAAGAGAATTGAAAGTAGAAAAAAAGATGCTGACGGTGCCCAGCATTAACATGAATTAATGAGTATAGTACTGCTGTTTGGCTAGAGAAATAGCAGAGGAAAAAGAATAAATTTGTAATGAATATAATCTGGCCCCTCCTCTAGGATGCACACCTTAACATGGTGAGGGGGTTTGAGAGTGTTGAAGAAGCTGAGATCAATGCCATCAGGAGTCTAGACCAAGAGGCTAGACTCCTAGCAGGGTCACCCAAGACGGAATGGTCAAAGCTGAGACACCAGACTAAGAGGCATCCAAACTCAAAGGAAGGCAAAGGTAAACCACCCCTGAATACCTCTTACCATGAAAACCCTATGAACAGTGTATCCAAAATACAACACAAGATGGTACTGGAAGATGAGACACCCAGGTCAGATGGCACTCAGAGAGCTACTGGGGAAGAACAAAGGACAAGTATGAGTAGGGCTGTGACTAATGAAGCCACTGGGTCAAAGCCAAATGGAAACTCAGAGGCTGATGTGCACAGGTGCAAAAGGAGAGTCCAGAGTTGTACAATGTACACAATAGGAACATTGAATGTGAGAAGCATAAACCAGGGAAAGTTGGAAATTGTCAAGCAAGAAATTGAACACATCAACATTACAATACTGCATGAATTTGCTGGTCATAGACTGAAATAAATTTATTCACAATACTGCATGAGTGAATTAAAATGGATCGGAATGGGACATTTTCAATCAGGCAACTACAAAATATTTTATGCAGGAAATGAGAAATTAAGAAGAAACTGGGTTGCTTTAATAGTGAGAAGTGATGTAACAAAAGCAATTAAGAGCTATAACCTTTCAAAGGGCTACCTTTGAAGACAGTTCTGAAGCTACAACTAGTGCAAAATGCGGCGGCCAGATTGCTGACAAGGACCAAGCGGTCCGAGCATATAACACCTGTTCTGGCCAGCTTGCACTGGTTGCCAATATGTTTCCGGGCTAGAGTCAAAGTGTTGGTATTAACCTATAAAGCCTTATACGGTGCGGGACCACGATACCTTGCGGAACGCCTCTTCCGATATGAACCGGCCCGTGCACTACGTTCTGCTATGAAGGCCCTCCTCCGGGTTCCAACTCACAGGGAGGCCCGGAGGGTGATGGTGGCCCCTGAACTATGGAACAGTCTCCCCGAGGAAGTACGCCTGGCGCCGACTCTGCTCTCCTTCCGGCGCCAGGTCAAAACCTTCCTATTCTCTGAAGCATTTTAAGTTACACTGATTTACTTTTTAAAATGTTTATTGTATTGGATTGATGATTGTATTTTAGTATTATTTTGTTATTCATTGTATTTTTATGCTATTTTATGTTCACCGCCCAGAGAGCTATTGCTAGTCGGGCGGTATATAAATTTAATAAATAAATAAATAAAATAAATAATGCAGGGTCTGAGCGAGTTATATCAATGAGATTAAACGGGAAACCTATTAACATAACCATCATCCACGTCTACGCTCCAATGGCAAACACAGGAGAAGAGGAATTGGAGAGATTTTAAGCAGAAGTACAGGACGAAATTGATCACACACCAAAACAGGATGCTCTCATCATCATGGGGGACTGGAATGAAAAAGTAGGGAACAGAGAGGAACTAGAAATTGTGGGGAAATGGGGCTTAGGAGACAGAAATGAAGCAGGAGAAAGACTTATTGAATTCTGTGAAGCCAATAGTTTGTTTCTTGCAAACACATTTTTTGAGCAACCGAAAAGACAATTGTATACATGGACATCACCAAATGTCAATATAGGAATCAAATTGATTATATAATTGGCAACAGAAGATGGAGAAGTTCCACACTTTCTGCAAAAACAAGACCAGAAGCAGACTGCAGTACAGATCATGAACTGGTCATATCAAAAATCAGAGTAAAGCTAAAGAAGAACAAAGCAATCATAATGCCAGAATACAATTTAAATAACATCCCAGAAGAATGTCAAATAAGGAACAGATTTGAGGCTTTAAACCTATCTGATAGAGAGCCAGAAGAACTATGGATTGAAGTCAGAGACATTATCAGAGAAGAATCCAAAAGTCAATAACTCTAGTTATACAGAGAGAAAGACCTGAATGGATGACTGATGAAACTCTTAAAATGGTTAAAGAAAGAAGGAAAGCAAAAGCAAAAGGAGATAGAAACATGGTCAGAACCCTAAATGCAACAATACAGAGACTAGTAGATAGGCACAAATAATAATAATAATAAACTTTAATTTGTTAGTCGCCTATCTGTCCAATTTTGGACACTCTAGGCGACTTACAGCAGCAGCAAGTACAATATACAATACAATAAATACATTACACAATACAATAAATAACCATATTCATCAATTAAAACTAACATCAAGACATCAGTTAAAACATTACAACTAATCTAGCTCGAGTTTCTGTAGGCCTGCCTGAAGAGCCAGGTCTTTAACGCTCGTTGAAAACTCATCAGGGAGGAGGCATGTCGAAGATCGTAGGGGAGGGAATTCCAGAGGGTGGGAGCCACTACTGAGAACGCCCTCTCTCTGGTCCACACCAGCCGAGCTGTTTTGGCCGGTGGGACCGAGAGGAGATCCTGCGTGGCTGATCTTGTAAGGCGGCTCAATTGGTGGACTTCCGGGAAGGATTGCTTCGCTTGTGCCTGCCTCTGAGACGAGCTCTCGTCTCAGAGGAAGCTTTTTCAGTTTTAAAACCAGTCAAAAGGTTTTTTTTTGACTGGTAAAAACTTTCTCCCAGGCAAGGGAGAAACAAAGAGATCATCCACAAGCTTCGTTGTGTTTGTTGGGGGACTTGAATTCATTAGGATTGCCTATGAACGAAGGACCAGCCAGCAACGTTGGACAGAGCCAAGGAATTTCAAGCAAGCTCAAACTGATTAAGCGAGACTTTTTCTTTTCTTCAAAGAAAAACAGATTTTAACAGGCAAGCATTCTTCTGTCTATCCTTATCATTTGGCTTAAATTGTTGCAGTAAAAGAGATTTGTTAAAAGAATCAGCAATAAAGAATCCCAGGGAGAGTTATAACTTTTCTCTTTTATACACGGAATTAAGGCGGAAGGAAATCAAAATAGCTTATCTTTGTTTTTATTGCAAAAAGCTGGCCTGGAATTGAGCATTATAAAGATACAAACGGATGAGAGATATCTAATCTGAGGAGAAAATTTTTGATTTATATGAACTTTTGAGTATTATGTGTCTGGGACTATTTTTTCTGGTCTACTTCATTTTGACGAATCTGCTTGTTCTTTATGCGACTAACTATTTGGATGCTGTGAACTAAATTTGTTTTGCATTCTTGGACACATAAGAGATAAGGCAGTTTGTGCTGTCTACATTATGATGTCATCAGGTTTGGAATATTAACTCCTTTGTTGCTGGAAAAAGAAATAAATTGCTCTTTGCTTGGGAATAGTGCTATATTGGAAATTGAAGGGTTTTTTTCTTCTTCTTGGTTTTAAAAATGACAATTAAGAAAGTGGCTGAGACCCTGGAAGTAAATATGTTTCAGAAAATAATGGATGAGATTGAGATAACGAAACAAGAACTTAGACATGGCAAACAGATGAAAATTGAATTTGGCAAAATGAAGCAGGAGCTGAAAGAAATAGGGGATTTTATGAGAGAGGAGGTTGATGAGATCAAAGACAATTAGACAAGCAATAGAAGAAGAAAGAAAAATTAAAGGGAAGATGCAAGTCCTGGAGATTGGAACAGATATATCAAATGTGGAACTGGAAAAAGATTTGGAGTTTATGGACCTTAAAGGTTACTGTTTAGAATTCAGCGTTGTCCCTGAAGAAATTGATGAAGATATCAGAGATAAAGGTATCAATGTTTTGAAAAAATTTCTGGACTGGAATGATGTGATGGAGCTTGAAATAGATAAAATTTATAGAATTAATAACAGATATGTGACAATGGAAAAACTCTCAAGAGATGTACTGGTGCATTTCGTAAAAAAGAGGAACAGAGATATGATTTTACAACAACATTTCAGTAACACATTCAGAATTGATGGCAAGGAAATATTTGTGAGGAAGGAAATTCCCATCAGACTCTTATTATATGACTATGACTATGACAGCAAGATTATTATGGATGCAAGGATGGAAGATGGAAGATGGAATTAACACTGATAATGGAAGAATGACTATTGAAATTACTGGACCTAGCGGACTTGATGAGATGGATTAATCGACATGTTTATTTGGAGAAAAATCGATGGATATATTTCTCAAGGACTGGAAACCTCTCTTTGACTTTTTGCGGAAAGAATAAAGTGATGTTAATGAGATTTGATGATTAATTAAGATAACTACTGGAGGAAAGTGATTTTGTAATATATTAAGAGACAGGTTTGTTATATATTATAGACCTATAACTGATCTGCGACAAATTGGAAGTCAACATTTTATTTTATTGTATTAGTTATTAATTTGTTTTTGTTTTGTTTTGTTTTGTTTTGTTTTTTGAAACTTTGAATAAAAAAATGAATGAAGTAAGGCAGCTCAATTGGTGATACTGGAGGCGGTCCTTTAGATAAAGAGAACGATTACAATAGTTACTGTATAGAAATAGAAGAGGACAACAAAAAAGGTAGAACAAGAGCCCTATTCCAAAATATTAAATAAATTAAAGGGAAATTTAAGCCATGAGTAGCAGTGGCGTCACTAGGGTTGGTGTCACCCCATGTGGTAACTCCTTGGTGAACCCCCAAATGTCCTGCTGAGTGCATGTGCATGCACGCACACACACGAGGCCAGCCACCCATGCCCTTTGGAGGGCGTGCTCTGGAGGGGCACCCAGCTGGAGAAGCAGGCCTGGGAATGCCGGCACGCCTCCCTCGCCCCGCCAACGCTGCTCCCGGTCTCGCCCGCCTGCCTGCCTGCCTCCAAGGAGGAGTTGGCTGCTCCGACGCCAACCCAGAGCGCTTCTCGGCTCCTTTGCCGGGCAATGGCGCTGGTGCCCTGCCACGCAACTGGGCAGCTCTGGGTGTCACCCCCCTCATGGTGTCACCTGGGTGCGGTCCGCACTCCCCGCACCCCGCTAGTGACACCACTGATGAGTAGGGATGTTGAATAATCAACAGGGGAACACACTGATTGACTGAGATGAAATAAAAGGAAGAAGGAAGCAATACACTGAAGAACTCCATAAAAGAGATGCCAGGATGATAGATTCATTCATGGAGGAACCTCATGATGAAGAACCAAAAATTTTAGAAAGTGAAGTGAAAGCTGCTCTTTAAATACTTGGAAGAAAAAAATCACCAGGAACAGATGGCATACCAATGGACTTGATACAAGTTACTGAGACTGAATCTGTCCAAATTTTGACAAAAATCTGTCAAGAAATATGGAAAACTAAACAATGGCCCACAGACTGGAAGCATTCAATGTATATCCCAATTCCAAAGAAACGGGATCCCAGGGAATGCAGTAATTATCAAACTATTGCCTTCTTATCACATGCAAGTAAAGTAATGCACAAGTTTCTACAACAAAGGCTCTTACCATATATGGAACAAGAAATGCCAGATGTCCAAGCTGGATTTAGAAAGGGAAGAGGTACCAGAGATCATATCACAAACATATGTTGGATAATGGAATGGGCCAAGGAATTTCAGAAGAAAATCACCCTGTGCTTTATAGATTACAGGAAAGCCTTTGATTGTGTACATCATGAAAGACTATGGAATGCTTTAAAAAAATGGGGGTGTCACAGCATCTGATTGTCCTGATGCGCAACCTGTACTCTGCACAAGAGGCTACTGTAAGGACAGAATATGGAGAAACCGATTGGTTCCCCATCTGAAAGGGTGTGAGACAGGGGTGTATATCTATTTGTTTCATATATATGCAGAACATATCATACAGAAAGGGGGATTGGACCCAGATGAAGGAGGTGTGAAAATTGGAGGGAGAAATATCAATAATTTAAGATATGCAGACGATACCATACTACTAACAGAAACCAGTAATGATTTGAAACGAATGCTGTTGAATGTTAAAGAGGAAAACACAAAAGCAGGACTACAGCTGAACATCAAGAAGACTAAAGTAATGACAACAGAAGATTTATGTAACTTTAAAGTTGACAATGAGGACATTGAACTTGTCAAGGCCTTGGCACAGTCATTAACCAAAATGGAGACAATAGTCAAGAAATCTTGACAGTTTAAGAATAAAGCAATGAGTGTTAATGGCTACCATCATCACCTCATTGACACAGAAGTTAAAGGGGATACACATTTCAACATTTTAGATCGAAGTCGTCATAGATAACAATGTTGTATTTGACATTTTAAAAACATAAATAAACAAATTCCAATGTCGGGAAATGCCACAGAAGCTTGCAAGATAGGTCCACAAAGACAGCCATGTACCAAAGGGGACGTTATATAACAAGTGTGCACAATTTGACTGTTGTGATGGAGTCCAATGAAAGTAATTAATTACTTCAAAAGCTCATTCTCCTTGCTGTGGAAACAAGATTGTATCATACTTGACTTGATATTAGCAATGTTTAATAGAGGATCTGTAAATCTTTTCAAGCTGGGCCTACTGTCTCCAAAATACCAATGATATAGCTCATTATTCTTTTGCTTTGTATTTGTATTTGGAGGATGATTTTTTATAATACCCAGAGGTAGAAGTTTTTACTGTTAATACTAAATATTGCAGTGATGGGGTTCTGCTCTTAAGAATTTTCTGTGATTGTTTATTTTTAGGTGTATGTGCCCTGATCCGGATAATTCAAGCTGCATGCAAGAAGGCATAGAGATCAACCTGTGGTATTCTGTTGCTCTTGCAGATTTCTGGAGAAGAGCCTTGGACTGCAAAGCAGTTAAGCAGCTAGAGCCTCAGTAAACCCAGCTACAATGCTATCAGCATCCTTTTCTACAGAATACAGAGCAATTTGGCTTAATAAGCTGCAACCTCTCCTTCATGTAATGCAAGAGAACAGGGGGAAGAAGTCAGTGGCAGAGCTTCTGATTTTTATGCAAAGTTCCCAGGTTCAGTCCCTGGCATCTCCAGATAGGGCTGGGTGAGAACCCTGTTCGGAAAACCTAGAGAGTCACTGTCATTCATTGTAGGCAACACTGAGCTAGATGGACCAATGGTCTGAACTCAATGTAAGGCGGATTCCTATGTTAAGTGCTGGATGATCTTCTAACAAGTCATCTGGCCTAGGCTGGTCATGTCTCTATTGACTTGGTAATGGAACCACAGCTGCAGCTGACAGATAGGGCGACTCCTATAGCGTCACAGCTTGTGTCAGAGAATGGGTTTACCCCTGATGCTTTTTCACTTGTCACACTGGCTCCCTGGTGGCAAGTGTGGAAACCTAGACACCCACATGGGGAAAACAAAAACTCCCTGTGAGTTTAATCCACCTAGCAAATGAAGAAGAGAGCATCAAAACCATCCCACTCGCAAGAAAATCTGAATTACATGATATGTATAAATATGCAATTAGAGAAACATTTATTTGCCCCCACACCCAGAAAGGAGACTCAGGATACAGAGATTGGAATAATGTTATATTTATTTAAATATTCACTAATAGGCAAAAAACCTTGCAGTTTAAGAAGGTACCTATAGCCAACAGATATTTCTATCAAACTTTAAAAAGCAGGGAAATTAGGCAGCTATAGTGAATGCACCAGGGGAGCAGGAGACCTGACCTTCTCTTGGAGATATTGTACTGCCCTACAAATTTGTCAAAATGCCAACACAATTTGGGTAAAGGCTCAGTTCAGTCTTTCTGTAGTTTCCTATGGAAGGGATTCAGCCATATTAGCTATCACTTGCAATCAGGAGTGTTACATCCAAGAAGTCACAAGTGACCACTTCAGTAAGAAATAAGTTTTGTTGCTGGATCATTGTTCTCCTTGTGCATGGGTGCAACGTCCATTATTCATTTGTTTTGAACTGGTTGCTATGATTGATGAATGGACGTAAGTGGGTACGAATGAATTTCTTTTTTGTTATCCCATTTGTACACAATCATTACTGAAGTGGGGTTCGGGATGGGAACTCTTGGCCTGTTCTCTTGTTTACCAATATCCTCCTCAGATAGTTCTTCAAAGTATGTTACAGAAGAGTACATCTGATAATGGATTCATCTGAACCAACAGTTTACTATGGGATCTAAAGCTATTTTAACTGGCTTTCTAAATACACAACACTATCAACCTCAATCATACATATATCATTTCCAAAAATCTATCAAGCAGTTAATATCAAATATCCAGTTTCTATATCAAATTAGACAAGCGGCTCATGACCAATATCAAATCCTGTGTGAAATACCAAAGGTCAGATATTAATAGTTAAACAGTGGAAGTCCAATACCTGTCGAATATTATTTCCATTCAATGTTTGTCTCCAGATATGGCAATGAATATCACAACAGATATGGGGAAGAATGCTTATATAGAAAGACTGATCCTGCATACTGGGGCAGCTAGCACAACAATGCTGAGGACTAGAAGAGCCCCCTATATGGGTTCCCAAGAGTGAATCAGGGCAGGGGCAGTATTGTGCAATGTGGAAGAGAAAGAACCCCACATGGAGTTACTAAAGCTCTGTGCAATATCAGCACTTGCCTCTCATCCTGTCCTTCACGGCATGCTGAGCTCTTACCCAAAGCCCTTCATGCAAAGCATGCAGGATAAGAAAATGATACAGAAGCCACTGCATACAGAGAGACACATGGTGCCTGTGTGCATAATCTCAATGATTATTTTCTAGGACTCAAGGATTCTTGCATGCCAGTCCAAATTGACAGAGTGGCTGGACATCCAGCCAGATGGGCGACTAACAAATTTAATAATAAAAATAATAAAATAAAACAGAATATCATTACAAACTAAAAACATTAAGAAAGCATGCCTGAAAAATCAGAGGCTGAACAGAATCCTTTTTCTCAACAGACACAGAGCAAAGCACTGCCAGTGGGAAAAGCACATAAACAGCACTGCACATGCATACTGAACAGGGGTGAGGAACCTCAGGGCCTCAATGTCTGGCCCTTGGGACTCAGGCCATGCACCTTACCAGCCCTGCTCAAATGCTTTCGCATAGTTGGAATGCATCATCCAACTGTGATAATACCTTTTGCTTGTCTGGATGCAGGGGTGTGTGTGTGTGTGTGTGTGTGTGAAGTAAACCCCTGGTTTTTGTGTGGCTGGCATGTAGCCTATTGTAAAGAACTTACATACACTGCTGTGCCTACTTTGCATGTAGCCCTTAGTAGGGGGGCCATGCGGGAATGTGGTCGTTAGGCTGAACAATGTTCCTCTGATGTAGGACATCTAACCAAATTGTTTATCTACTGCTGATGGCAAGCGTCATATTTATTAGGAAAGAGGTCAGGACAGTTGCTTGCACCTATATAAAATCTGATTATTCCTCAGCAGCACTTCTGTCACCATCTATTGCAGTGTTTAAAAAGTAGTTACATAAATAGTTCTTAAAATACATTCCATGCACTGGAGCAACTTATCTTGAATGCATCCAAGATAAAGCCTTTGAGCCTTTCTGTGATCTGGCTTCCCTCTATGAATTCTCTCTGCCCTTCTACTGAAAGCAGAAGTGGTATCCTTGGTTGATGCAATATTTCGTCTCATTATTGTGTCAGTCAGAGCGCTCTCTCTCCCTCTTTCCTTGCATTTCTCGGCTGTCTGGGAGAAAGCCGGGAAATAAATAATGAGTGAGAAAACTGGAATAAGAGCTAAGGAACAATAGCTTAATTCATAAGGCACTCCTTACAGTGCCCAGCCCCAGACAATCCTTGCAGTTATAGAAGTGAAAGCATGCTGCGGGGTTGGGGGGGGAGATACGATTGGGCTTTGGCTTGCAGTCAATACAATAAAGCTTCCTTTCTCTATCTTAGAAGTGAATGTGGTTTTTTTCTTTCATAAAAGAGGGTTTTGGCATTCAATCACTTGGTGAGCTTCTTCCCCCCTCCCCCCTGTGCAGCTTCCTTTTTCCCTTCCATTTGCCTGAGTCTCCCAGGGTCTGAAGTCCCAATAAATCCCGTCCTGTTTATAGTTCAAGTACTCTCTTTTGTCTGTGTGTTGAAGATTGTATTGGTGAGGCTGTTTGAATGTCTTGTGTATGCCAGTGTCCTACATATTACTCTTCTTAAAGAAAGGATAGCTCAGCACGTTTTAGCGTAGGGCTTTGCCACAGCGATAAATCTCATCATAAGAGACTCTTTCTACGGGTATTTCTTCTATACACAAAACTGCTGCTTCATTTCAGAATTTGGCATGGGCAGCCTGATCCGATCCTCTCCTGTGGAGGCTCTTCTGCAAGACAAGCAGCTGTTCAGCTCTGCCTTCCCTTGCTCTCATAAGCCTCCTAGCTCCCCTTAGCTGTTACTTTTTTTTTTTTTGCTGACACACATTTGCACTCGAACTAGATTATAGGTCTGCTCTTTATAGAAGCAACCAGAGTAATGAGACAGCTGTAAAGACTTTGCAACAAAGAAGAAAAGGAAAACAAGAAGAGCAATAGGAACATAAGAAGAGACTCCTGGATCAGGTCAAAGGCCCATCTAGCCCAGCACTTAGTACTCACAGTGGACAACCATTGTGCTTTGGGTGAGTGTTTTGCACTCAGGTCCTGCTTGAGGGCTTCCCATGGGCTGGCTACTGTGAGAACAGGTTGCTGGACTAGATGGGTCATTGGCCTGACCCAGCCGGCTCTTCCTATGTTCTTAACCGGATGACCATGGGGTGCAGAACTTCAGCGCAGCAGCACTCTCCACACCTGTGATTCCTAGCAACTGGTATTCAGAGGCATACTGCCTCCAACAGTGGAGGGAGAACACAGCCATCCGTAGCCACTGATAGCCTTATCCTCTATGAACCATCCAGGCTGGTGGCCATCTCTACATCTTGGTGGGAGTGAATTCAATAGTTCAATTATGCTCTGTGTGTAGAAGTACTTTTTTTTGTCTGTCCTGAAATGTAAGGAAGGACTGTTTTCTTTTTCCAATGCATTTTGAGATGCTGTCTTTGTCAAGAGTTATAATGTTCAGAATTGAAGAAAGGCAATTGGGGTTGCAAGCCACTCAGTATTAATGGCATGAAAATATTGTCTGTGGGTATTTATTTATTATTTTACTGTTGCAGTTATACCACATCATCCCTCTATAGAGCTCAAGGTGGTGTACACACATGGTTCTTCCCCTCCTGATTTTATCCTCACAACAACCCTGTGAGGTAGGTTAGGCTGAGGGGCAGTGACTGGCCCAAGTGAGCTCCATGGCTGAGAGGGGATTTGAACTCTGGTTACCCAGGTCCCAGTCCAACATTCTAACCACTACACCACACTGGCATGATAAACTTAATTCAAACCTACTTCCGAATCTACTTATTTATCTGATCCATTGCATTGGTCTTTGAGATGTTGCCTGAATGGAAAATGCACAGCTTTCCCTTGGGGAAAAACACTCCCATGCCATATGTTGGGCATTTCTCTGGCACCAGTAGAGTGGCGTGATGTTTATATTCTCTATTGAGTCATCAGTCAGAAATCCCTGTTCTTGCATTGCCATGATGGGACATATCCCTGGGTCATAGTCTTAGGATTTCTCTCAGTCTCCCCTAGTTCCACTGCATACTTAGACCTCTGGTGGAGTCCTCTTAAGAGGGCACAGGCCATCTTAAGTCTAGGAAACCTGTGGAGCAGAACTTAGAATAGGGTTATTAAGTGCAAAATTACATTTATCTCAAAGACATTTTCCCTTTCCCTACACAAATTGAGTTTTGTTCTCTACTAGAACTCATTATAGCAAATGTGATCCTGTAGCATGTATGGCCCGCAGTAAGTACTAATTCATGTTGAGGCTTCCCAGAAATACTTCTCGAGATAGAAATACTTCTATAGACCAGTGGAGGAATTTTGTCAGAAATCAATTAGATACAATGCGTGCACTTCTTAATGCGGCAACTTTACTTGTTGCCTAGCAGCCACAATCTTAGCTGAGGCTTATTCTTGATTCTTTTTTAACACTGAACTAACCAGAGATGGTTATACTGCTTATCCTCATCTGAAATGATAGGCCCATCACTCATGCAGTAATATAATTCCTGCCTTACAAATACCTTCTTTTATGCCTTGGTCTCTTACAAACTTATTAAAAAGCATTGACATGACTCTAAATCTGGAATAATGGAAGACTAGGGCCTCCGTAGCACAGAGTGGTAAGCGGCGGTAACGCAGCCTAAGCTCTGCTCACAGCCGGAGTTCGATTCCAACGGAAGGAGGAAGTCAAATCTCCGGTAAAAGGGGTCAAGGTCCACTCAGCCTTCCATCCATCCGTGGTCGGTAAAATGAGTACCCGGCACACACTGGGGAGTAAAGAAAGTCCGGGGAAGGAACTGGCAATCCCACCCCATATATATGGTCTGCCTAGTAAATGTCGCAAGACATCACCCTAAGAGTCGGAAATGACTCACACTATAAGTGCAGGGACACCTTCTTCAGGGCATGAAAGGAACCTAGGGCCACATACCTGGATATTTACTTTTTGTTGTACTTGTCCTGTCCTAAAACCAGGGGACGGGAAGACAGAAATAGTTAGCTACATCTAATGAATGGCTAAATTTTAATGTGGGAATTATTATTTTCATGGAAAATTTAAAGCTTATTTACTCGTGTGCACATGTATGCGCACCCACAGACAGTGATCACATCCACACAATAATTTAATGCACATTTCAAGCTCATGGCTCCCTCCAACAAAGAATCCCAGGAACTGCAGATTACTCATCACAAAGCTACAATTCTGAGCACCCTTAACAAATGACAGTTCCCATTATTCTTTGGGGAAAGCCAATTGCATTGCATGTGCTTTAAATGGATGGTATGGATGACCATCGGATAAGGGAGATACTGTGGATGAACCCTGGTTTCTCCCCCTCCTGCAGATTTGCATCACTATTTCTGCAGTGATGTAAGGAGCAGCAACAAGCTCTCTGTTGCAGAGGTTCAGCTCCCAACATGTGGAGGGAGGGCTGCAGGAGCCACTTTGGGGAGGGGTGGGGGTTCCAATAGACTCATCCATGCATTTCCCCTTGAATGACAGTAATTATTGGGGGTGGGGGAAAGGAAAGAATGAGTGAACAGGGCTGTAATACGCAAAATAGTGTGGTCTGTTAAACATTGTATTCCATTTGAATCCAAGTCTTCTTGTTGCGTACCCATAGAAAGCAGAACAACAAACTCCCACATGGCTGTTAATACACAAATAGAATAGACACAGATATAAGCAACTGCAAAATCAGAGAAACAGAGAAGTGAAAAGGGGAATTTACACCATTTACTCCAATTAATTCAAGGCACACTCTCTGGAGGTTCTGAATTAGGTGTAACTATTTTGGAGAGACATACTACAATATTAGTGTCACCCAACGAGGACAGTGTGGGAATAGATATTTCCCAAACAATTTGGTGGTCCTGTGTGGGAAGGAGACTTAAACATCCTGCAGGATCCCTTCCCTCAGCTTTACCTCAACATTTTCTGACATGATTCATGTGATAAAGCGGTTACAATTGTTGATGAAATTAGCCTGTGAAATTAGTGATATCTTTCTTGAACAGTAGTGGTGAGAACTAGACTTTGTGTTCTGGGTGAAGTCTCATGAGTGCTGAATGTAGAAAAACTTTTTCAAATGCTCTGTTAACTATGATTTATTTGAAAAATAAAAAATAGCACTAACCTACTTAGCATCTCTGTTTCCAACAATGTTACCTTGAAGCATATTCTGTTTCAATTTTGCATTTTTGCATGTTTTTCAGTCTTTAATGTACACCGTAATTAATTCAGGGTACATTAACATTCAGGAAGCAGAAGCAATTACTGATCAATTACTTGCAATCATGGGAACATGAAAAAGTTGAAAGAATAAATACTGACACTACCACCCCATGGAGCTTTCCCCTTTTAAAAATGGATGCTTGTCACTGTATTCTTGACAAACTGCAGAAATCATGGCAAATGAAGGTTCTTGTTATCTCAACACTATTCTCACAACAGTATTTTCCAATTCTACAAGACAATTCCATTAACACTCAGCAACCTGTGCCACAAAGTGCACCAAATGTAAGTCACAACTATGGCACTTAGGGAGTGGTGTGGTAAGATAATAATTATTGCCTAATTGATACATCCTCTTTGGTCACTCTTGTTGTACCCTTTTGGAGGAACAGAGTGTGTCCTTTCTCTTTTAAAGCATTGTGACTACTTTGAAGAGTCTGCAAATAGAATTATCCAAAAGAGCAACCTCTATGGGTTGGGAACAATAGTCTTTGAAACTGAATTTTTTTTAAATGGTCAGCTCTCTCTTTGTCTGTGATTTGTGTATGTGTGTTTGCATGTTTGGGGGTGGAGTGCACTGTGGCCAAACTATTCATTGTGACACCTTCACCACCTCCACACACTATTTTTCTTTACACAATAAGTCATTGTTTTCTTGAAGAGAAAATTCATTTGAGCACCAGCTTATTAAGGAAACAAGATGGACCTATGGGTTGTATTCAGTGAAGTAATCCCGTTAGCCCAAGGACTTCTGCTGTGCAACACAATTACACCCTTTCTCCCATCCCTGTGTGCCCCCCCCCCAAATCTGCTCTGGATGGTTGAGGGAAACTCAGAACAGTTTTGAGGACAGAAGAGGAGAGGGAAAGTTCTGTTGGGACATCTTGGGACATCTTGGCTGGATACAGTCCTATGCATTTAAAAATGTGCTTCTCCAGTTTATGTGTGTGTGTGTGTGTAAATATGTATGTATGTATATACATACATATATATATATATATATATATATATATATATATATATATATATATATATATATATATATATATATATATATATATATATATATATATATATAAACATAATTGTGATTAACCAGAGGTTTTTATTATATTAACAAAACGTTTCAGCTTCCGCCTTCATCAGCTGCCAACATATAAATGCTGTTACCAAGGTGGCATACATATAAACGTAATTGTGATTAACAAAACGTTTCAGCTATATACACATAATTTTGGGGGGATTCCAGGATCTACACAGTACTCTTATGTGGTCATCTTCAATGTTTTCTCATGGAGATGTAATAATCTCCCATTCCATGAGGCTATATCCAGTGATCAACTGGTAGACTGCCCTGTGTTACCTGTGGGCACCCTCTAGCAGGTTTAGCTTCTAGTAAGCAGCAGTACTTGTGTGTTAAACTGAGTCAGTAACACTGTCCCAATTCTAAATCTTGATGTGTCACTTATTGATTTATAAATTGTATTTATTTATTTTCATAAGTGCTCAGTGTGTACCAACAGCTAAGGCTTGCACACAACAGTACTGGGCAAGGCTTTATTGCATGTGGGCAACAACATCACAAATGAGTTTTTGGCAGTTGTGCTGGTGCAAATGTTTAAGCTCAGTTCAAATGTAAGGATTCAGCTCAGCATGCAGATGTCATTTTGCACAGAATAGCTGGAATCTCATGCACATTTATGCATACAAGATGATTGATTTCACTGGGCATAAGGTGCACATTTTCAGCAAATCTGAAAATAACAGTGAGCTTGCAGTTTAATGGACACACATTAAAATTCCATATGGAACAGAGCCCTTGACTTAAATCTTTGTCTATACTGTGTGTCCTATTTCCTTCTAGAAGGAACTTTCTCTGTATCTGACATGCAAGCAGCTTTGTCTCAACAGGATATTGCAGAAAATTTTAAGTGTGAATTAAATCTTCTATGGCTGATTCATCATTCAGCCTAGCTGGTATTGTTTTTTCCACTAAAATGTAGAGGACATCAGCTTACTAATGAAGTCCCAAAGCCTGGCAGGAAAGTGATAAGTTCGCCATTTCAAAAGGTCTCAGTTCCTACCGGGCATTTCCTGCACATTCACAGCTACTAACAACATTTTCAATTAGCACTAGAGGTCAGAGGAAAAACAAGAAGAACAAAAGAGAGGGTTACAGTGCATTGGGATGCAAATGAATTTAGCAGTGAAAAGGGGGGATTTCATGCTACTCTGAGTGACAGACATCTTTTTATTACTGGTGTTTTACATTTTTATGGAAGGCAAAGGATGATCAAAGCAGAATGCGGCTGACTGCTTAAGGTAGGGTCAGTCTAATGCTATTACCCATCTTGCGGCTATTAATTATATTAACTGGCATAACTGGCACATATAAAAAAATTAAGAGCCTGTCTTTACGGGGATTTGAGCCAGAGTCGGACATTTTGCTGGCTGAAGCAAAATCTATATCACCTTCCTGGGGCAGGGAGTAGAGTGCTCATGAGAGACCCTGTCTTTGCTTCAGTGCTTTGAAGGTTCCTCAGGAGGGGTGCAATGGAGCACTATTGGCTTGTTTGCTCAGAGGGGTGCAGGGCATTTGCTCTGATATCACTTTCCATCTCAACAAATAAAAAGGAAGGCAGTGGCCTGGTGATGAGTGGCTGGATCCATGGGTCCAAGCACTGGGCTAAACTTTAAATTGCTGCTCAGCACCACTCCTATTTCCTCCATCCTTTGTTCTGAATATTTCCTTTGAAATAGGGGACTGATCCTGCCACATGAAGTGGCATCTTCACCACAGTTCATGGCGGTCTCAAGTGTGGCCTTGGAGACAAATGCAACTAACAGGCTAAATATAATCCAAGGGCCCAATGAGGATTGACCATGCACACGCAGGCACATGTAGACTGATAAGGAGGATGAATCTCAGACCTGACTTAGGTGACAAAACTGATCCATGCAGTGTTTGAAACATTGTGAATAATCACATATTAATCACACTACTCAAAGATACTAAAAATAGGATGTGCACATTAAATATGGATTAAACTTGAGTGCATGAAGCAAACTTGTAACACCTTCATCACATGCCACACCCAACCCATATGATATTCCACTCACATTCTTAACGCATCAGTTTGGTAGTGTGAATCGGTGCTCCGAGTGTTCACACAATGTGCTGTTAGGTTTTTGCTCTGACCGTGCAAATCTGGCACATCCTTCAGTATATTACTTTTAATTATGTCTGAGCTGGAAAAGCTTTTCACTTAAGCTTTTGTAAGCTACAAAAAAAAATCTTTTCTATGTTGTTTTTAAAGGGTCCCTGCAAATAGGACAAAAATATTTCCCTTTTATGTGGAGCTAGCTCGTACTTAGAGTGGATGTTGGAGGATAGAAAATGTGTTCCTGTTGCTAAGGCAACTGGGTCAGTGTTCCCTGTTTTACTGTTCTGCAGAGCAGCACATTGTGGCAAATCACTGCTGTACAATGTGGCAAAACAGTGACTATCAGCGTGTTGCCTTGATAATGGGGATGTGCTCCCTCCCCCATTCACACTAAGGGCAATGTCCTTAATAATGTTATTTTATAGCCAAACCTGATCTCACATTATGTGATTCCAGATTGGCTGGGATCATGTAATAATAAAAAAAAGATGCTGCAAAAATGGTGGTAACTCTTCAGAAAACCAGACATAAAAGTATGTACATGATCACAATTGATTTTTTATTTTTATTTTTAGGGACGCTTTACACACATCTTAAAATTATACTTTCTCTTAATAGTGAACCATTCAACACATCTGTTAATCACTTCACTAAAGGTAACAAAAATGGATCCTAGATGTTTGCCAAACCAGAAATGTAATTGTTTATATTTTAAGAGCAGCATTTTGTGATTGTGCAGTCATGTGGGTATATCAATTAGCCAACTGGTCAGCTACAAGGCATCATTCAGTCATGTTTTGGTATGTCAGGAGTCAGGACAAGATATCCAACTGTATTTTTTTCTATTTGTTGGTATAAAAGCAGTCTTGGACACAGGGAAGAGTTCCAACCTGACTCTAGGAACTATGCTTTCTGTCATGTTAGGAGAAAATTGGCAGTGTAGTAACTAGGCTACCATTCTGGAGCCTGTTGATGCACAGCTACAAAGTAAGATGATAAAGCCTTTAGGCAATGAGATAGACAAGCAACACACATGCATTAATAATACCAAGATTCCAGTAATTAAAAAGTCATTGTCAAGTGCATTCTGGAGTTATATAATATTCTGTTTAGCTCATTATCTGCTTTTTTGACCTTAAAGGTCAATCTTCTTTACTATGAAAAAGTCACTATATTTGATAAATAATCCACACTAGGACACATGTAGGTAGCATCAGGCAGGCATGGGTTGGCAGTACCATGGAGATAATATGCACATAGAAACATGAAATGGTTGCCCCATAGAGGGGACTAGCCCTGCCAAATTTCACATGGGTAGCGCCAGGGGTTACGGTACTAGCCATGTTAAAATTTGCTTTTTCCAAGAAAGATTTTTTTTAAAAAAACAAACCTGTCATATAAAGGGAATGTTGCCAACAGCAGGGAAAAATAAAAGTACTATTTTTTATTAATAATATTCACTGTGATTAGCAATTGGAAACAACAACAACAACAACGAATTCAGTAAGCTGTGGTTAAATATGCTCACAAGGTTTAATAATTCTTAGCTATGAGAATAGAATAAAATTTTAAAGGCAACAAACTTTTTAAAAATGTAAATAAGGATGGGACTAGGATTGATTGGGAAAGAATAGAAAATATACACAAGCTGAACAAATGCTATCCAACCCCCACCAAACATTTCTAAGAGACAAAATTTTTAAAAGATTTATGTATTTTAAGACTTCACCTCTTCCAAGCACTGTGATAGAAGAGTGTTGGGTGGGGCGATAGCATTCTAGCCTTCCAACCTTTCTCCCCACCTTGGTATTCTCATTATATGGTGTTGTAATTGCTCCATTTCAGAGACACTCTGTCTGGGTTTATTAGAGAATGTTTTACAGTACAGATCTGTAGAAATCTCTACAAATCAATTTGAGACTAGCAAGATTTGTTGCTGCTTCAACCCAATTTGGACAGGATACAAATCAGCCTGAATCGGCCCAATTTGGTTTGTGACTTGTGATTGGTACAAATCTGATGCGCAGCCCTAGTGAGTATAGACATTACCAAGCTAGATGGGCCAATGGCCTGAGCCTCCTATGCTCCTACAATTCTATGAATAATTGAGCAATTTATTCTCCAATTCTTGCTAGAGTTTCTTTCCTCATAGGCCATGTTAGCCTCCAGTGTGACTTTTGCAAAAGGGAGAAGGCAAAATGGAAATGGACTGCCTTCAAGTTGATCCTGACTTATGGCGACCCTATGAATAGGGATTTCATGGTAAGCGGTATTCAGAGGGGGTTTACTATTGCCTCCCTCTGAGGCTAGTCCTTTCCAGCTGGCTAGGGCCTGCTCAGCATGCCACAGCTGCACAAGCCATCCCCTTCCTTGTCCAAAACTGCCAGGAGGGGGGCAACTGGGCTCCTTGGGACTATGCAGCTTGCCCACAGCTGCACAGGTGGCAGGGCACGTAACCCGAGCCACTCACTGTGGGGTGATCTTTAGCTGGACCTTGAAACCCAGGAGACATGAGCGGGGATTTGAACTCACAGACTCTGGACTCCCGGCCAGGCTCTCCTCCCCCCTGTGCTGAAGCCGCAAAGAGGGAATGGCAGATATGAAATGATATTTACAAAATTACAAACTAAACTGAATATGAGAAGACAGAATTTTGACAGTGAAAAATGACATTTGGGCTACTGTGCAGTGATACTTGAAATGTACAGTGTAGAACATGACACTAAGCAGGAAATGAAACCCCTGTGGGGGTGGGAGGAGCTCTGATAACCCACTGGGGGAAGCGAAAGCTCTGGTGGCCCATGGAGGAAAGGGGGAACTCAATGATCTGCAGGAGGAAGGGGGAGCTCCAGCAGCCTGGGGGAGCAGGGGAGCTTTGGTGATAGCAGGGGGGGTTAGCGACCAAAGTGAGCATGGGCAGTAGCCCTACTTATATAGGTATATGTATTAGTGGTATGCACAGGCCCCAATATTCACCTTGTATCTGTGCATTTTTAAACAATCAGTTCTGTTTCTAACTCACTTTGTGCTCTCTCTGTTTTGACCTGCAATTTGGGTTCCAAGTTGTTCTACATTAGACTCTGTGCCCATTTTGTCATACAGAGCAATCCCACCTCCAGTATGCCCTTCCCTGTCCTTCCTATAGAGTTTGTATCCACAGATAACCATTTCCCACTGGTTCTCTACATTCCACCAGGTTCCAGTTATTCCCACTATGTCGATGCTAAGACTAAGCACTCCAGCTTGTCCATCTTGGCTCAGAGGCTACTAGCACTCACATGAACACCTACACATAGTGTCTGTCTGCATTTGTCTTCAGCACGTGCATTTCATCCTAGGGTGCTTTGGTGCTATTGTGTGCTCCTATGACTGCTTAGTTATATCCCTGCAGCATTTGCATGATCATACTCAGTTTTCCCCCATCCCTGGTGGATGATTTGTTCTGAAGTGGATGCTTCTCAGCTCTTGTCATACCTCCCTCCCCTGCAATTATTTTAAAAGTTGCTCTGCCGCCTTTTTGATTTTCATTGCCATCCTGGTTCAGGTGGAGCCCACCCTTTTTGTACAGGCCTAGCTTGTCCCAAAACATTGCCATCACACCCCCAAAGATGACTCAAGACACCAGAATTGGAAAAATGTTACGTTTATTAAAATGTAACAAACATTTTGGAGAACCTGTAGCCAAATCAACCAAATCAAAACTGTCCAGGCAAGTGAGGTTACAACTATATCTGGTGGGAAAACATACTCCCAGTCTCTCGGGCCTGTCACCAGCTATAGGCTGTGGCTCTCCAACCAAGGATGGCGAGGATATACCTTCCTTCTTGCTAGGAGAGCCTTGGGTGGGCACCCATCCTGTGCATCTGGGCCCTGTTGTACTGGCATTCAGCCAAAGGCAGAAGCTAGGCCCCAAGGGCATCCCCCAGGTCCTCCCCCAGCATAAAGTATCAGGAGATCCACAAAGGGTGCTCCTAACCCAATCATGCCTCAGTATATCTCATGATAACCCCCAAACCTTCTCACCTGCCCAAATTCCACCCCATAATTGGATCCTTTTCAGGTCTTCCTTCCCTAAAATAAACTTTAAAAGTGACTAGCATGAAAGGCCCTGGACCTCTTGCCTGCAATGTGGCAGTTTTCTTACCTGGGGTACTTCCTTCATGTCTGCAGTTTTTAAGTCAATCCCGCACAAAATAGGGTAGATTAAGTTATTCCTTTTTCATCCACTCCAAAATAGTAATGGCTGTCCTTCTAGGAAACCACAGCAGCTTTCCTTCTTAAATTTGGCAGGATTCAAACCCTCAGAAGGTCAACCTTGTCTGCAAACTCCATCCAGTTCTGCCCCCAAGTTGAACCATTCCTTTTTGGGGGGGAAATTAGAAGTGTCCAGAAAAAACGATCCTGGACCTATTTGGCTGTAATTTGATATGCTTTAACCACCCTGGAGGAGCTACTATGTTTGCAAGTGCCATCTGCTTCTGTCATAAGAGGGGAAAGGTTTTGGGTTTTTCCTTGTATCTTAGTGGAGGGTGGAGAAATGGAGCAGATCCCAAACCTTGAGCAAGGTTTTTCCTTGTGGAAAAGCCACTGCTGTTATTTTTATGAAACTGGGAGGTATTCATGCCCTCAGAAGGGGCAACCTTGCATGCGAATCTCATACAATTCTGAAGAAAAATACTGGAAGGTATCAATGGTTCCTGTTGAGGGGAAAACTACATTTTAGAGATGCACCACATCACAAAAATCTGTCCCTATTTGCCTGAAATTTGACAAGCTTTATTCACTCTAGACCCCCTCTAGGATGCACACCTTAATGTGGTGAGGGGGTTTGAGAGTGCTGAAGAAGCTAAGAGCAATGCCGTCAGGAGTCTAGATGAAGAGGCTAGACTCCTAGCAGGGGCACCCAAGGTGGAATGGTCAAAGCTGAAACATCAGACTAAAATGCATCCAAACTCAGAGGAAGGCAATGGTCAACCGCTTCTGAATATCTCTTACCACGAAAACCCTATGAACAGAGTATCCAAAATGCAACACGAGATAGTGCTGGAAGATGAGACCCCCAGGTAAGAAGGCACTCACCGAGCTACTGGGGAAGAACAAAGGACAAGTACGAGTAGCACTGTGACTAATGACGCAGCTGGGTCAAAGCCGAAAGGAAGCCCAGAGGCTGATGCACACAGATGTGACAGGAGAGTCTGGAGTTGTACAACACACACAACAGGAACATGGAATGTGGGAAGCATGAACCAGGGAAAGTTAGAAATTGTCAAGCAAGAAATGGAACACATCAACATTACAATACTTAGTGTGAACGAACTAAAATGGACGGGAATGGGACATTTCCAATCAGGCAACTACAAAATATTTTATGCAGGAAATGAGAAATTAAAAAGAAATGGGGTTGCTTTAATAATGAGAAGTGAGAAGTGATGTAGCAAGAGCAATTAGGAGCTACAACACAAGGTCTGAACGAGTGATATCAATGAGATTAAACGGGAAACCTATCAACATAACCGTCATCCAAGTCTATGCTCCAACGGCAAATGCAGAAGAAGAAGAATTGGAGAAATTTTTTGCAGAAGTACAGGAACAAACTGATCACATACCAAAACAAGATGTGCTAATAATAATGGGGGATTGGAATGCAAAAGTAGGGAACAGAGAAGAATTAGGAATTGTGGAGAAATGGGGCCTAGGAGACAGAAATGAAGCAGGAGAAAGACTTATTGAATTCTGTGAAGCCAATAATTTGTTTCTTGCAAACACATTTTTTGAACAACTGAAAAGATGACTGTACACATGGACATCTCCAAATGGTCAATATAGGAATCAAATCGATTATATAATTGATAGCAGAAGATGGAGAAGTTCCATACCTTCTGTGAAAACAAGACCAGGAGCAGACTGCAGTACAGATCATGAACTGGTAATATCAAAAATCAGAGTAAAGCTAAAGAAGAAGAACAAAGCAATCATAATGCCAAAATACAATTTAAATAACATCCCAGAAGAATATACAGATCAAATAACGAACAGATTTGAGGCTTTAAACTTAGTTGACAGAGAACCAGAAGAACTATGGAGTGAAGTCAGAGACATTATCAGGAAAGAATGCAAAAAGACAATACCTCTAGTTAAAAAGAAAGACCTAAATTAATGACTGAAGAAACTGTTAAAATGGTTAAAGAGAGAAGGAAAGCAGAAGCAAAAGGAGATAGAAACACAGTCAGAACCCTAAATGTGACAATACAGTGACTAGTACGTAGGGACAAAGAGAACTATTACAATAGTTACTGTATAGAAATAGAAGAGGACAACAAAAAGGGTAGAACAAGAGCCCTGTTCCAAAAGATTAGACAAATGAAAGGGAAATTTAAACCAAGACTAGGGATGTTGAATAATCAACAGGGGAACACACTGACTGACCGAGATGAAATAAAAGGAAGATGGAAGCAATGCACCGAAGAACTCTATAAAAGAGATGCTAGGATGACGGATTCATTCACGGAGGAACCATATGATGAAGAACCAGAAATTTTAGAATGCAAGGTGAAAGCTGCTGTTAAAATACTTGGAAGAAACAAATCACCAGGAATAGATGGCATACCAATAGAGTTACTACAAGCTACTAAGTCTGAATCTGTCCAAATTTTGAAAAAATATGTCAAGAAATATGGAAAACTAAACAATTGTCCACAGACTGGAAAAAGTCAATATATATCCCAATTCCAAAGAAAGGGGATCCCAGGGAATGCAGTAATTATCGAACTATTGCCTTAATATCCCATGCAAGGAAAGTAATGCTCAAGATTCTACAACAAAGGCTCTTACCATATATGGAGTGAGAAATGCCAGACATCCAAGCTGGATTTAGAAAGGGAAGAGGCACCAGAGATCACATCGCAAACATACGTTGGATAATGGAATGGACCAAGGAATTTCAGAAGAAAATCACCCTGTGCTTTATAGATTAGCCTTAGACTGTGTAGATCATGAAAAACTATGGAATGCTTTAAAAGAAATAGGGGTGCCACAGCATCTGATTGTCCTGATGCACAACCTATACTCTGCACAAGAGGCTACTTGTAAGGACAGAATATGGAGAAAGCAATTGGTTCCCCATCAGAAAGGGTGTGAGACAGGGGTGTATTTTATCACCCTATTTGTTTAATCTATACACAGAACATATCATATGGAAAGCAGGATTGGACCAAGATGAAGGAGGTGTGAAAACTGGAGGGAGAAATATCAATAATTTAAGATATGCAGATGATACCATACTACTAGCAGAAACCAGTAATGATTTGAAACGAATGCTAATGAAAGTTCAAGAGGAAAGCACAAAAGCAGGACTATAGCTGAATGTCAAAAATACTTAAGTAATGACAACAGAAGATTTGTGCAACTTTACAGTTGACAATGAGAACATTGAACTTATCAATGATTATCAATAGTTTGGCACAGTTATTAACCAAAATGGAGACAATAGTCAAGAAATCAGAAGAAGGCTAGGACTGGGGAGGGCAGCTATGAGAGAACTAGAAAAGGTCCTCAAATGCAAAGATGTATCCCTGAACACTAAAGTCAGGATCATTCAGACCATGGTATTCCTGATCTCTACGTATGGATGTGAAAGTTGGACAGTGAAAAAAGCAGGTAAGAGAAAAATCAACTCATTTGAAATGTGCTGTTGGAGAAGAGCCTTGCGGATACCATGGACTGCGAAAAAATAATAATTGGGTGTTAGAACAAATTAAACCACAACTATCACTAGAAGCTAAAATGATGAAACTGAGGTTATCATACTTTGGACACATCATGAGAAGACATGATTCATTAGAAAAGATAATAATGCTTGGAAAAACAGAAGGGAGTAGAAAAAGAGGAAGGCCAAACAAGAGACGGATTGATTCCATAAAGGAAACCACAGACCTGAACTTACAAGATTTGAACAGGGTGATTCTTGACAGATGCTCTTGGAGGTCACTGACTGATACAGTCGCCATAAGTCGTAGTCGACTTGAAGGCACATAACAACAACAATTCACTCTAGAGAGGCATATTTCATCCACTTCTATCAAAAGGTAAAATAAGTTACAGCTGTTTTTTTTAAATTTCCCAATAGTGATGGGAGTTGAAATGGGAACCAACTAAGCATGAACCCCTGAGCCAAATTGTGCAGCTTGGTCTGAACTGAATTAGGTTGTTTCATGAATCATCAAATTGGGGCCCAAACCAAATGTTGAGTTTGGTGCACATCTGTAGTAAGCATTCCCCCACGGTTATGAACTCATTTTAAATGGACCTTTTCTGGTACTGAACCTGTTATAGCCTCCTTTGTGCACTATTATGTCATGCACAGTTAGCACAGACTGAAGACTTCCTTGTTAGTTTATTTCTGCTATATAGGGAAGAATTTTCAGTAATGTGTGGGCTTTCAAAGCCACACACAATCATCAAGCTAGATGGAGGAAACATTACTGAAAAGCTCTTGGATCACTTACTGTACTTGTTCCAATCAGTCTCCACTGTTTTATTTTTCTGTTTGTTTCCTCTCTATTTATAGATAAAAGAGAGCCACTTCTCACTTAAGAACTGTTTCTTCATACTCATGAATCAAAGTTGTCAAGACATTGGCCAAACCTGATGACTTCTATATGATGTAGGATCCCTTTATCTCCAAAGTGAATGGGAATTCCTGTATTCTGAGACCACAACAACCTCTGACACTCTAGAACAGCCTTGTCCAACCTTTGGGCCACAGATGTTGCTGGACTGCAACTCCCATCAGCCCCAGCCAGCATGGCCAATGGTCAGGAATTATGGGAACTGTAGTCCAGCAACATCTGTGGCCCAAAGGTTGGACAAGGCTGCTCTAGAAGAAAAGAGCACTTTGAATTTTTAATTGCAAACCTGTTTTACCACCCTCGCTAGCAAATAGTTTTTTAAGCAGATCCAGGTAGGCAATGAAATTTAATAGCAGCTGTGTCAATTAACACAGTTTATTCATGAGATAACAGAATAACAGAGCAACTCAGCACTACAGAGTAGCTTAGCACTAACAGAACAGATGCATACAACCTGATTCACCAACTGGGAGACTACTATCCTAGTTCTTATAAGCAGAAGTTGCTGGGTCATCAATTACACTCTCCTTCCTGTGACATATGTGTGTAGAGTCTCATTAAAGAAGCAGGCTCTCATTCCTTATATACTGTGGGCCATGTCACAAAGCTAAGTCGTTCCCCATAGCTGTAAGCTCATAGGTTGTCTTCACTTTCCAAGGGCTACCCTCCTCCCTTATTAGTTGCTTCAAAGGGGTTTGCCCAGCCAATCAAGATAAGACCTGTGCTAGCCTCATATGCAGTCAGCTGCCTAGTCACCTGACTGCTATATGAGTCTGCTGACAGGCAATTGGTGCACCAATCATGCCTCACTTACATTTCATTGGTCTTGCCAATGCCTGTGTCCTGTCAATCAGAATTGAATGACTGGCAAAGGAAGCACTATATATGAGCTTCCTGCCATATGTCTGATACTGCCCAATGCCCCCTTCCTCCTGACAGTCTCTGTGACTACAAATTCCTCACAACTCCTTACAAGCTGCCATCCTGTAAGTACACAGACTTATGGTTTCTGATTACAGTGGCACATGCTTACATCCTATAAAAGCACATTAAGCAGTTCAGGCTCTTATTTAGGCTCCAGATAGGGCATTAAAGGGATAAACTGCTGGATTCCACTTATCTCCTCAAGATCACAGTTCATTTGCCAATATAGAATGCTCTACATGTGATACATTATTTGCACTCAGTGATCTCCTTTTATTTGTCATTATTTTTGCATTTCATAACACTCATAAAACTACAAAACATCTCTCCAAGACTGTGTCTTCTTTTAACACAAAACTCCAATCCAAGTATTTTTCCACTTTCTTTAATTGAACATCTCTAATTTTCTGCACATACAGCCACAGTCTTTTTGTCCTTGACACTGTTTCCATTGGATGAGGGGGATACAATGTAGGGCCTTAATTGAATCCATGTATCATGTTGCACAAGGCATTTCATTGTGTTTAAAGAGGAACAAGTCAGATACAAGCTATTAATTTCTAAGACAGTTTTTTTAAATCACTATCTCCTGGATTCCCCAAACCAGCAGATTGAAAGTATTCTGCCTACTGTCATTGAAAGGATGCATAATTATTTTTACTGCTAAACTGAACTGATTGAATTGTCAATCATACGTGGCTGTATTCCTTAGAAGTGTTCCTTATTTTGAACTCAGTTTGGGTAATAGGACTGTGCAGTGGCTTCCATGTTTTGTGCAAGACATAGGCAATTATTTTCCCAGAAGTCCCTTCTCTTGCAGAAATAGTGCTCATCTAGCCCTTAAGATCTTATAGAAAGGTAGAAGATGCCAGCAACATTACTTTTCTATCCAGTGCATTTCCCTGCTGTCCCATGAACTTTTGAAGCATGTTTTTCTATAGCTATGTATTTATCCCATATGATGAACATCACTCTGACAGTAAACAGTATTGTAGCAAAGGCCTGCAGCATTCCTATTCCCTAAAGCAAACTTGCACCCATTCCTTACATGGGTATGGGAAATCCACTGCTGGCTTGAACATAGCGCAGATGCTTCCACTAAAGGGTTTCAGCAGTATTTCTTAATGCCTGGGGAAAGTCTTAAGTAACACTTCTACTTCTATTGCACTATTTTGCACATCAGTTGGTGCAATCTGCCAATACCACTGCTGCTTTGTCTCTTTTCATTTCAGTGGAGCTTTCAGTGGAAGCTCTGCCCACTCCATTGAAGCTACACTATGTGATTCTCCTTGAAGTGAATGGAGTCATGTTGGGTCATCAATGAAGAACCGATTGGCAGTAATTTGTGAAAGTGGGAAGATTGCTAGTGGAAACCTGCCAGCAATTTACTCAGCTCTATTCAAACACAGCCTACATATTATTGTCTTCTCTCAAAAGCTAATTCGTTTCACTTTCTTTCTTAGAAATCCACTTTGCCAGTTCAAACATTTTCTTTTTATGACAGGATATACTTTTAAAAAATTAATGATTATTTGTGAAAGTATTATCTTCAAAGTGGAATTTGACAGAAGAGGCTAAATGTGTTTTGTGTTTCATGGTTTTAGCTGTCCTCTAGCTTGCCAAGACTGTACACATGGACATCACAAAATGGCCAATATAGGAATCAAATTGATTATATAACTGGTAGCAGAAGATGGAGAAGTTCCATACTTTCTGTGTAAACAAGACCAGGAGCAGATTGCGGTACAGATCATAAGCTGGTAATATCAAAAATCAGAGTAAAGCTAAAGAAGAAGAACAAAGCAATCATAATGCCAAAATGCAATTTAAATAACATCCCAGAAGAATATACAGATCAAATAACGAACAGATTTGAGGCTTTAAACTTAGTTGACAGAGAACCAGAAGAACTATGGAGTGAAGTCAGAGACATTATCAGGGAAGAATGCAAAAAGACAATACCTCTAGTTAAAAAGAGAGAAAGACCTCAAGGGATGACTAAATAAACTCTTAAAATGGTTAAAGAGAGAAGGAAAGCAAAAGCAAAAGGAGGTAGAAACACAGTCAGAACCCTAAATCCAACAATACAGCAACTAGTACGTAAGGACAAAGAGAACTATTACAATGGTTATTGTATAGAAGAGGACAACAAAAAGGGTAGAGCAAGAACCCTATTCCAGAAGATTAGAGAAATTAAAGGGAAATTTAAACCAAGAGTAGGGATGTTGAATAATCAACAGGGGAACACACTGACTGACCAAGATGAAATAAAAGGAAGATGGAAGCAATACAATGAAGAACTCTATAAGAGAGATGCAAGGATGACAGGTTCATTCATGGAGGAACCATATGATGAAGAACCAGGAAATTTTAGAATGTGAGGAAGAAACGAATCACCATGAACAGATGGCATACCAATAGATTTACTACAAGCTACTGAGACTGAATCTGTCCAAATTTTGACAAAAATTGGTCAAGAAATATGGAAAACTAAACAATGGCCCACAGACTGGAAGCATTCCATATACTTCCCAATTCCAAAGGGATCCCAGGGAATGCAGTAATTATCAAACTATTCCCTTAATATCCCATGCAAGGAAAGTAATGCTCAAGATTCTACAACAAAGGCTCTTACCGTATATGGAGTGAGAAATACCAGACGTCCAAGCTGGATTTAAAAAGGGAAGAGGCATCAGAGATCATATTGCAAAAATATGTTGGATAATGGAACAGATCAAGGAATTTCAGAAGAAAATCACCCTGTGCTTTATAAATTACAGGAAAGCCTTTGATTGTGTACATACTGAAAAACTATGGAATGCCTTAAAAGAAATGGGGGAGCCACAGCATCTGATTGTTCTGATGCGCAACCTATACTCTGGGCAAGAGGCTACTATAAGGACAGAATATGGAGAAATCAATTGGTTCCCAATCGGAAAGGATGTGAGACAGGGGTGTATTTTATCACCCTACATGGGGATGAACCCCAGGATGAAATTATTAACAAACCAGGCCTGAGGCTCCTAGATGTCTTGTCCCTTCATCATCAACAGTGTCTTCATGGCACTTGTTTTGATAAGACTAAGGGCACATATACTTATCTTACAAAGAGAGGTGGCAGCACAATAGATTACATGGCAGTTTCTGATACCTTACTGCCTGAGATAAAAAGCTTTGAGGTTGACAACAAAGTTGAAAGTGACCACTTTCCTCTGCTGTTGACAATCAACATTTCAAACCTCCATTCCCCATTTTCACCAAAAATGGGGTAGAATTCATCTTGGGGATATGGAGAAACAGAAAAAGAAGCATTCTGAGTTAAGAAGAATTGTTGTTGTTGTTACTTCCAATAGCTAGCCACGGGTAATATTATTACTATTAAATAGTATTTTTACTTCTCCCTCTACTCTGGATAAGAGGCTACTGTAAGGACAGAATATGGAGAAACAGATTGGTTGCCAATTGGAAAGGGTGTGAGACAGGGATGCATTTTCTGACCCTATTTGTTTAATCTATACACAGAATATATCATTCGGAAAGCAGGGTTGGACAAAGTTGAAGGAGATGTGAAAATTGGAGGGAGAAATATCAATAATTTAAGATATTCTGATGATACCATACTCTTAGCAGAAACCAGTAATGATTTGAAATGAATGCTGATAAAAGTTAAAGAGGAAAGCACAAAAGCAGGAATACAGCTGAACATCAAGAGTACTAAAGCAATGACAACAGAAGATTTATGTCACTTTAAAGTTGACAATGAGGACATTGAACTTGTCAAGGATTATCCATACCTTGGCACAGTTATTAACCAAAATGGAGACAATAGTCAAGAAATCAGAAGAAGGCTAGGACTGGGGAGGGCAGCTATGAGAGAACTAGAAAAGGTCCTCAAATGCAAAGATGTATCACTAAACACTAAAGACAGGATCATTTAGATCATGGTATTCCTGATCTCTATGTATGGATGTGAAAGTTGGACAATGAAAAAAGCAGATAAGAGAAAAATCATTTGAAATGTGTGTTGGAGGAGAGCTTTGCGGATACCATGGATTGCAAAAAAGACAAATAATTGGGTGTTAGAACAAATTAAACCAGAACTATCACTAGAAGCTAAAATGATGAAACTGAGGTTATCATACTTTGGACACATAATGAGAAGACATGATTCACTAGAAAAGACAATCATGCAGGGAAAAACAGAAGGGAGTAGAAAAAGAGAAAGGCCAAACAAAAACTGGGTTGATTCCATAAAGGAAGCCACAAACCTGAACTTATAAGATCTGGAAAGAGTGGTTCACAACAGATGCTATTGGAGGTCGCTGATTCATAGAGTCACCATAGGTTGTAATCGACTTGAAGGCACATAACAACAACAGATTGCCTTGAATATTTCTTATGTGATTAACCTTTCAAACATAGGCAGTTTTATTCTCCCAATAAAACCATGCTTTGGGTTTGAACATATGTGTCTGCATAACTTCTTAATTAGTTTCTGTGACAAACAGACATTGCTAATAAGGTTTGCTTGGCAGTTAAGTTCTGCTGCCCCTACTCTCTATGTCAATCAGCACCACGGAGAGCACTCCACTCTGCCTTTGCTGCATAAACTCACTGTTTCAAAATAGCATTTCAAATGCAAGGACTTGATACTGCTATGCCTAAAAACAGCACTAAACTGAAGCTGACATTCTACAATATTCTAGTTGTGATGACTTGCTGTTTCAAAAACAATGGCCCATAAGGAGTAAGTCAAACTGCAATACACATCCTGACACCAACCAGCTTTCTCTTAACCGACGATGTTGAATTGGGGTATAAATCTTTCAGATTTTGCATTTCCTTGTTGGAGCTAGCATTTTGGAGAGAACATATTTAATCTAGTGATCTCCTGGGGTTTCCATAGCATGCTGTCTATGTCATTAGGCCTGTGCTACCAATTTTAAATGAGCCAAGACTTGCAACTTTGTGCACACACATACATACACACACTGTTATATAAGAAGTAATAAGAGACTGAATGAGGCAGGAATGAAATATAGAAGATGTGAAATAATTGTCCAGGGGACAGAACATCAAAAGTAGAACTGAGAAAACTTGGAAGTAGGCTTTCATTTGAGTATTTAGGTTGGATTTTTGTAAGGAATTACAAAGATATTGGAAGAGTATGATGGCAGGTGCAGAATAATGTAAATTGGAAACATGATATATTTGAAGCAAAAATATTTGAAAAAATGAATGTGTGTGGAGAGAAAGGGAGGATGGAGAATGGAATTAAATGGAATCTTTTCAAACCCCACAGATTATTTATTTGATTTATATCCCGCCCTTCCTCCCAGCAGGAGCCCAGGGTGGCAATCATGTCTGTAACCTGCTGTATGTTTCCTATTTAGTGAACATTAATGGAATATAGAATAGTTACATTAATAGCTTTGTTACGGTCTGCGTTGATGTGAAGACAAAGGCGACAGGGAAGTCTAGAACACAATGAAAAGACTCTACCAATATATTGCTGGAGTATTTTAAATGGAAAAATTAAATTATAGGAAAGAACTAAAGCCAACAAACCATTCTAACTGCCATCAGGAGCAAATTTCCTCACTAATTATGATTCCTTGGTGTCCCTGTGTTTGTGTGTGTGTTTAAAATTTTTTTTCTGAATGCTTGCCTGCTCTTTAAATATTTGGTGTTATGTTCACAGTGTCCCAAAGGCTTCTCAGTGGTTCACTTTGCTTCCTCCTGGTTTCCTGATGTGCCCCCCCCTATATAGCCTGGATAGTGTTGAATAACTAGAGTGAGAAATGAGCAGGGATGGCAACATACTTTGAATTGCACTTTTCAAAATTGGAATCCCATGTTGGAAAACATCTCTTTGGGATGGTACAATAACTCTTTCAACATGTAAAATAAGACAAAAAGGGTTTTAGGAATTGTATAGGTTTTTTAAAAATGATTTCTGTATAAAACTTTTTAGTCTGTGGGATTTTTAAAAACCCTCTTTTACACATCTAACAAATTAACTACTGGAGAAGACGCAAAAACTTTATCTTTTATTCACCTTTTGGTGGGGTGGTGATAGAAGAGGCTCAGTATGCCTTTGGTTTGCCTCTGGAATAGGACAATTAGTAAGATACAGAAGAGATTGATATTTATTTGAATCAAGACTACAATTGCTGAAAATGAAAATTCTGCTGAATGACAAAACAAAGCTCTTGAAATATAAGGTGCTATTCCATGCTAGTCCTACTTAGAGTAGACCTGTTGATGTTAATGGACATGACTAACTTAGATTCATTCATTTCAGGGGTCTACTCTGAGTAGGACTTAATTGAAAACAGCCCCAAAAGATTAAGAGAGAGAAATAAGGCAAGGAGTGATTTTTTTTTGCAACAGATTTGTCAGTTTGATGTCTCCCATATAGCATGTTGTGAAATGAAACGACCCATCATTAACAAGCTACAGTTAAACCATGTCAGTTTTTTTTACACATTTTGATCATCTCCTGGACTTTGTATTAAGGCCAGAGGTAGGAAATCTGTGGCCCTCCAGATGTAGCTTTACTCCAACTCCCATCAGCCCCAACCAGCATGGGCAATGGGATGATGAGAGCTGGAGTTCCGTATCAACATGAGGTCCATCCCTAAATTAGGCTATGTTGTAAGCATTCTTCTCTTGTCTCTGTGCTATATTAACTGAGGGCCAAAATAGATGCTATATAAAGTGAATTGCAGGGGCAGGCTCCTCAATCCAGATCAGAACTGTAGTGGGGGCAGCAAAGGCTTAAAGCCCCCTACCATCCCTCCTGCCCCTGCCATTTCTTTTTTAAAAGCCATCATGCAGTTGCTAGTGGTATGAATAGTATCTTGTTTGGCCCTGAGAAGGTAACTACAGAGCTCTTCTTTTTTATAGCCTTATTAAAATTTGCAGAGATGAGTTGGTTTCCTGGGGCTAGAAGGGAAAAAGTAAAGATAGATAACAACATTATGTAGAGATGGACACACATACAGGAGTCCAATACATTCATAATTAATCTGTTTAAAATGGATTAATTAAGTCCAAGTTCAGCAGATGTCTGAAATTAAACCAGATCAATTATAAATTGCTGCCTCATGCATTGCAGGCCTCCTTTTGCCCCTGTCAACTTTATTGAGAATGTAGTGGGACTCAGACTTTTTGGCCTGTTTGTCATATACACATGCAGATGACCCAGTGACTCCAGCTGGATCTACAACTACAATAATATTTGAATCCTTCTGATATGGTGCAGATGCACAGAAGTACTTGGGCCTCTCTCAGCCTAGACAGTACTCTCTCCCAAACCCTCCCACTTCCATTAAGTGGAGAGAGAGAGAGAGAGAGAGAGAGAGAGAGATTGGAATGTTTCCCTTTTAGGCTGGGAGGAATATAGGAATGTTTTCTGGCATCCTTGTGCTCCTGATGCCATCTTTCAGACCCCCTTTTCAGACAACACAAATCTTGTGGCCACATCTGCCCCATCACCAAAAATATATAATCATTCACTTCCTATGGCCAAGAGCGCAAATCTAATGTACTACATTTCTTTTAAAGCCAATGGGTTGTACTCAACTAAGTCCCACTCAGAATAGTCCCACTGAAAGTAATGAACCTAAGCTAGTCATAGCTATTTACTTCAATGGGTCTACTCTGAGTAAGAGTAACATTGAATACCACCCAATGTAGATGATGATGATGACAAAGATATCGGGAGAATATGATGGGAGTTGTAAAGCAATATTAATTTGAAGCAAAAATAACTGGAAAAAATGGATGTGTTCGTGAACAGAGGAGAAAGGAGGACAGCTATGGTAACAGGCTTCTCATTCTGTAGTTTCAGAAGGCAACTGAAACTTTATTGTGTGAGTCTGTCCATATGAGGTGGAGTGGAGCTGTGAAGAGACTACTCCATTAATCTGCAGTCTGTGTCTTGTACTGACGACCATATGAATTAAACAGCTAGTGTGTGAACAAAGATTGTTTCTCTTGAGAATATCTTTTTGCTCCCCTTCCCATGTAGCAGTTGGGTCAGCCGGGTGGCTTGCATCCACAAAAGAGGAGGCCTGGCCAAGGGGGAGGTGGGACACAGTTCAGATCAGCTTAGCACTTGTCTTCCCTCACCTGCTATTTGGTGTAGGTCTAGCCAGTTGCTATGAGAGCAAATAGGAATTTTTCCTTTCAACCTGCATTGGCCTTGGGATGGTGCTTAGTTTGGTTTTGCCCGAGGAATCAAGGAATCAATTGTTTTGTTCTGTGGAATCTATGAAGTTGTTTTTTTCTAGCAGGGCAATGTGTGAGAGATAAGTGAACTGAATTGGTCATAGCTGGCAGGAACACTGTAGGTAACATAGAACCAAAGGAAGCTGCCTTGCATCAAGTCCGATTGCTGGGCCATCTAGTTTAGTATTGACTACACCAGGAGCCCTCCAGATATTGGACTGCAACTCACTGACCATTGGCTATGCTGGCTAGGGTTGATGGAAGCTGAAATTCAATAACATCTGGAAAGCCTCAGGTTCCTCACCCCTGGACTGCACTAACTGGCAGTGGCTCTCCAGATTTCAGATACGAGTCCTTCTCATTACCTCACTGGAGATGCCAAGGACTGATGGTACCTCTTGGATGTAAAATATATGCTTGGATGTAAAGTATGGCCCTTTCGTCTAGAAGTGTGGGTTGTTGGTGAGCAGAGCACCAAAAGCATCAACTGGAGGGTGAAGAGACTTCCTTGGACCTACTTCTCATGGCCAGAGCTTGGAAAAGTTACTTTTTTGAACTACAACTCCCCTCAGCCCAATCCAGTGGTCATGCTGGCTGGGGCTGATGGGAGTTGTAGTTTTTAAAAGTAACTTGTCCAAGCTCTGCTCATGGCTAGGAGTCTTGACAAGGGAAGGAAACTGAAACCTTTTGGAGCATGCTTCCCTCACCCACCTAAGCTAATAGGACTAGGGAGTGGCAACTAATGCAGGTCTCTGTTAACACATCATGATACAGCATTTCCAGGATGCATAGATCTTGCATATATCCATAGGACTCCCATGACAATTTGGATGAAGGAAAAATATGATTAGAACTTGCTGCCAAAATGCCATCCAGCACAAGTTATGTACACTGAAGTCCCACTGACATCAATGATGTGGTAAGGCTGTTAGTGAACACATTCTGGAGGGGTGGGGGAAGAACTCCTGCAGGGATCTTGAATATGACACATTTTAGATCACCAGTAGATGTGCTTTTTTGCTAATCTAGTTATGCAATGGGAAATAAGTACTAAATTGCTATAAATCCAAAGCTCTGTACACTGTGGATTGTTTCGTTCCCCTCTGGGTACTCTTCTTGTAGAAGAGAGCATATGGCTTTTGATGAAGTCATCCATAAAAGTCACACATAACTGAATATACCAGATTATTATCAAGATCTGTGGGGAACTGGATACAGGAACCTTTCTGAACTCAAATAATAATGAAACATATTGCCACCAAAGGAAATTGTGACATACAAGAGGTCTCTTTAAAGTGTTACTTACTACTGTTTAAATAATAACAGGGCAGTGTCGCAACTGCTTGTTTCAAATTCCTCCTGAAATCTTCCCTCAGCCTCTCTGTGAGCCCCCAAGCTTCCTCCCCCAACCCATTGAGTCCCCAAATCTCTTACCTGCCTACTCTTGTGGCACTGGCAGTTTCTTCTGCCTGTCCTACCTTCTTTCACAGCAAGAAGGAAAGATTTTTGTGTTTCTCCATTCCTCTACCCCCTCTTTCATCCTCCCCTTTTCCTCCCTTCCTGGTAGTTAAAGCACTACTGTGGCAACGCAGTCTGCTCAAGGGATGCTTGCCTGGCCAAAACAGTGTTCAAAGTGCCATGAACTTTGGAAAGGGAGAGCATGCTGTTACCATTGCTGCAGCTGAGAAGATAAGTGGGACTGGGAGGAGACTTCTTTCTCATCTCAAATTGAAACCCAAACCAGAGAAGAATTAGAAATAGCCCGTTTTGGATTTATATTGGCTGTAGGAACACACCAAAGTCATATTCTGGACAAGGCCATTATAAAATTTGGCAGCATCATGAGTCTTACCATTTGGTGATTCTTCAATGGAATTCCTGAACTATCTCCACTGTATTGTATGTGAGTTGATAGCTGGTAATGTGCAAGTTCCATCCTTGGTGGTTTATCTTTAATGACTTGATGCCACATGCACTGAGTAATGAACATGTATGTGTAAGCTGCCCTTCTAATCACAAGGTGTTCATATGAACATGCTTCATGCCATAAGAGGGGGGTGGAGTCATACCTGGTGGCCACACACCCCACCAATGCATGTGTCTCTCTCTTTCTGATACACAGACACATATTTTGCATTTAGCCATTGTGTGAAGCAGCCCAACACATGTATTGGCGTAGACATGTGCAGTATTTTCTACTGAGAGAGGTTTCTAAGGTTCTGTATGTATATACACTGGTATACATGTGGGCAGCTTCACATGCTGGTTGAACATGTGGGTGGCAGGGGCATGACTACCAAGTGCAATATATGGGAAGTATTTGTGTGAACACCCAACACTGAATTTTATTTTCAGCATGGTATTTAATGGATGCACAATACAGGTGACTTGATGGATGAGTGACATGATTTGTTTCAGGGAAAAACAGATGAAGGTAGGAACTAGTGTGTGAATAGTAAGGCAAGACTTTTTAAGGTGCTGACCTTAGCAGGAAAGGGATTGGGGTGGTGGTGTCAGCATTTGGACTCTGCTTCAGGTAGCACACCATCTTGGACTGGCACCCTCAATCAGACGACAATCCCAGCTTTCATTTAAAGGGCGAGTTTCTTGCTGTTACATAAGGAAAACAGTTACAAGAACATGCTTTTAGACTGCAGGGAGAAAGGGAGAGAGAGGACACTAGCTATTCTTTCTCTAACAGAATGCATTAAAATATTATTATCCATTTGTTGGAAATGTTATAAAAAAGCAAGAAGAAGCAAATGGCATTTTGAATTAAAAGCAAACAATGAGGCATCATAAATAATGAATTACATTAATTCTAGTACAATGCAATATTTTTCCAAATTCAGCATAAAGTAATATCCAGACTTGAGATGAAAATAGCTTTAGCAAACTCTATTCAAATGAAAGTTTAAAGATAGCCCGTACTTCCCATGGCTGTGAACATGGCTTCAAAGTATTGCAAACTTAACGATATTTTGCGGCTTTTAATTTTTTAAAAAAAATCATTTGCTTTCTTTCAACTTAGATGTCATCCTTCTATAACTTGGAATGGAAATGTTTGTGTGAAAGGGCCGTAACTCAGTGGAAGAGCACCTGCCTTGCGTGCAGAAGGTCCCAGGTTTAATACCTGGCATCTCCAGATAGAACGGAGAGATTTCCAGTGAATGTAGACAATACTGAACTAGATGGACCAATAAGTCTCAGTATAATGGAGCTTCCTATGTTCCTAAAATGACAATGACTCTAGTTTGCTTGTTTCAACAGGAAAAGTGATCCATATTAAGTTAGCTGAAAAGGTTAAGAATGAATTCCCATTTCCAAATGGGAGTGCATCTCTGATCCTCAAGTATATTCACCAATAGGCAAAAAACCCCTTGCAGTTTAAGAATGTACCTATAGCCAACAGATATTTCTATCAAACTTGAAAAAGCAGAGAAATTGGGCAGCTATAGTGAATGCCCCAGGGGAGCAGGAGACCTGACCTCCTCTCTGAGATATTGTACTGCCCTACAAATCTGTAAAAATGCCAACACAATTTGGGTTGGTCTTTCACAGTCCAATCCACTTCCTGTGTAGCTTGGAAGAATTTGGTAACATGTGCCTCAGAGCATATGGTGAGTGGTGGCAACACCTGCCATCTCCAAAGATGGAGAATTACATTTTTGTATGGTTGTTGGCGTTCTTCTTACTTTGGTTTTTTTCTGTGTTACTGCTGTTTCTACAGAGAATCTAACCTAGAAAATTATATTTCTCTCATTAGTCATCCTAGAAATCTGTATCAATTTTATTTTTATTAATTTCAAAGCCTTTTTATTAGTGAAGACAGCCTTTTGTGTTTTAAACTGGAGGTTACAGTAGGGCCCCATTCATATGGCAGGCTAGGTTCCAGACCACTGCCAAAAAGCAAAAAATGTCAAAAAGCAGATCAGCTGTAGCACGGGGGTCTGGAACCTAACCCACTGATAGCGCCGGAGGAGGAGGAGATCAGCTGTAGTATGCTACAGCTGATCTTCCCCTCCTCCGGCACATCAGCTCTATCGCGGGAGTTTAATCGTGCCAGAAGAGGAGAAGATCAGCTGTAGTGTGCTACAGCTGATCTTCCCCTCCTCCGGCGAGATCAGCTGGAGTGCAGGAGTCTTACAGCCCCGAGGAGGAGAAGATCAGCTGTTGTGCTCTACAGCTGATCTTCCCCTCCTTCGGTGAGATCAGCTGGAGCATGGGGAGCTCCAGCCCCCCTCCAACTGATCACCCTGCTGGCACATATTAGCGGAACGCCAAAAAGCTGGGCGCCGAGCAGTGGGGCCCTACTGTATTTCTATTTTGGGCACATTAACAGTTGAATCTGAAACTACAGTTTGATGTAAAATGAGACTGATTACAATATGTTGCTACTTCAGGAATGACTCTACCTGTTGGGGAAAAAAACACTTAGCCTGCCCAAAATGCATGTTTTCAGCCTGCTATGTTTAAACCACTCCACTTAAGGAGAGGTAGGCATGGTCAATTAAAAACATAGAGCACACATAGAATTTTGCTAGAATATATTTCACCTCCCACTGTTTTATCTTGTGCAAACTGAGACACTCCTAATGTCCATTGCTATTATTCTATAATTGTTTCTGGAGCTTTTTTTTAGTGTTGCAAAGTGTTGCTGTACTTCACTTATTCACGGAAACAGAAGCTAAAGAAAATGATTTACTATAGAAAACTTCACTTCAATTGCAAAGTAAATCAAAGATATTTCAAGTGACTATCTGAACTATATCAATCCTTCTAATATTGTAGCTTCCTCCCTGCTAAAACAAGATCCGCACAGCACATGTCTTGTTTCTGTTATTTGGGCTGACTGCAGGTGTTGCCACCCCTCACCATATGCTCAGAGGCACATGTTACCAAATTCTTCCTACACAGGATGTGGATTGGACTGTGAAAGACTAACCCAAATTGTGTTTGCATTTTGACAAATTTGTAGGGCAGCACAATATCTCAGAGAGGAGGTCAGGTCTCCTGCTCCCATGGTACATTCACTATAGCTGCCCAATTTCCCTGCTTTTTAAAGTTTGATAAAAAATATCTGTTGGCTATAGTTACATTCCTAAACTGAAAACGTTTTTTGCCTATTAGTGAATTTCTCTGCTTTTTAATCTGGAACGTAAGAAATGGGATCCTGTACAAGTTTGCTAAGAATGGATTGATCACTTGTATGTTTATTGAGTTCTGTGGGATTTACTGCTGTACAATCATGCTTAGGATAGGTAAAACTGAGCATTGGGAGGGTGGCCTGGAGTAGGCAGGGGAGGAGGAAGAAGGAAGAGGGGAAGAGAGGAAGAAGGGAGAGGAGAAGGGAAGGGAAGGAGGAGAAAGGCAGGTCTAATTTTCATGCTTGTTAAATTCAATGGGATTTACTCCTATGCAATCATGGTTAGCATACGTAAAACTGACCGGGGGGTGGGGGAGGGCTGGAGTAGGCAGGGGAGGAGGAAGAAGGAAGAGGGGAGGGGAGGAAGAAGGGAGGAGGAAGGGAGAGGAGAGGGGATGGGAGAAAGGCAGGTCTGATCATTTGCATGCTTATTGAGTTCAATGGGATTTACTCCAGTGCTGTCATGGCTACAATAGGTAAAACTGACCATGGGGGAGGAGAAGGGGGTGTGGAGAGTAGAGGGAAAGAGGAAGGGGGGAGGGGAGCAGGAGTGGGAGTGGGAAGGAGGGTATTGGAAGGGGAGGGGGAGGGGTGAAGGAAGGGGGAGGGAAGGGGCAAAAGGGAGGTGATGGGAGGGAGGAAGAGGGGATGGCAGGTTTGATCATTTGCATGCTTATTGAGTTCAATGGGATTTACTCCCATGCAATCACACTTAAAAATGAACTTATGGCAACCGTATGAATAGAGTTTTTATGGTAAGCGGTATTCAGAGGTGGTTTACCACTGCGTTCCTCTGAGGCTGAAAGGCAGTGACTGACCCAAGGTCACCCAGTGAGCTTCATGGCTGTGTGGGGATTCGAACCCTGGTCTCCCAGGTCATAGTATTAAGATAGGTAAAACTGACTGAGGGGGAGGGAGGGCGGGGAGGAGGAGGAGTGGAAAGAAGGGGATTGGAAGGGGATGGGGGAGGGTGAAGGGAGGGTGAAGGAAGGGGAGGGAAGAGGCAAGAAGTAGGGGATAGAAGGGAGGAGGAGGGAAGGGCAGATTTGATCATTTGCATGCTTTTTGACTTGAGTGGGATTTACTCCTGTACAATAGGATAGGTGAAACTAACCTGGGGGAGGGTCAGGTAGGGGAGAAGGAGGGCAGGAAAGGGAGGGGGAGGGGAGGAGATTGGGTGGGTGGGCACTGGGCAGAGGGGAAGCCCCTTTTCTTTCCAAAAGGAAAACATTGTAAACAGTATCGTTCTTTTTTAGGGTTTCCCCCTTTTTATTCTACAGCAGGCACATGTAGCCTCCCACCCAAATTTAAACGAAAGCTGTCCCTGGCCACATCCACACCAGGCCTTTATTTCACTTTAGACAGTCATGGTTTCTCCCAAAGAATCCTGGGAAGTGTAGTTAGTGAAGGGTGCTAAGAATTGCTAGGAGATGCCCTGTTCCCCTCACAGAGTGCAGCTCTGTAAGGGGAATAGGAGACTCCTCCCAGCACCCTTCACAAGCTACAATTCCCAGGATTTTTTGGGGGGAAGCCATGACTGTCTAAAGTGAAATCAAGGTCTGGTGTGGGTGTGGCCCCCTGATTAGCCAAGCCCAGCAGCTGTGAGTCTGGTTTTTAGAACACTGACAGTTGGTTCTTACTGAGCATTCCCAGCGTTATCGAGTTCAATGCTAAATTTCAATTAAAATCAGCCAGACATTTTTTTTTAACTTTTAAACTGCAGAGGATGAAGGTCAGAGTATGGGGCAAGGTCAGTAATAGGATTACAGGTACTCTGTGAACATGGCTGATTTTTAATTAATTTCAACATATTAGGAGAACTCTGACAGAAAAAAAGTCCAAAAGGGCTCTGCTTTTTCTCTCTCTCTTTTTACACTTTGATCTCTCAATTCTCTCTGACTGTTTTGTGTATCGCCATGAAAAGTTAAAGGGTAGTTAAGCAAGCATTTCTGAGTTCAGGACTATAAGTTATGTAAGTTTTTGTTTTGAAATGAGCTTATGGGAAGTATCAGAATGTCTTGGGGGTATTTTCAATTTGACATTGCAGAATGTGAAAAATCCATGCTGACTATAGTATACAGCCACTCTTGTGGCTGTATAATTACTTAGGAATATTACAGATTCAGCTTGCTGGATATTACAGATTCAGCTTATTGGAGACATATGGCATACCTGCTTTGCAGAAATACAGGCTGAGAAAATAAAAAGCAAGTAGATATAACAAAACAGTTGGTATAGCAACCCTTATCTACTGTATGCCGACCACACATATGTAGAATCTACATATTCAGCTAGGCTGAACCTTCTCCCCTCCACCAAGTTTCATGAAGTCATGAAAAGCCCATACAGAAGCTCCATTGAATTTCCCTTCCCTGGAAAAAAAAGTGCATCCCACACTCAAAAACACAAGAGAGGGAAGGCAATTTTTGCTTCTTCTTTTGTCTCCCTACTCCCTTCCTTCCCCCCCCAAAAAAATTGGGGCCAGATTTTCAAACTGTCAGGTGTTTGCCGCAGCCATAGTAGGATTGAAAATTTCCCTTGCCAACCCCGAAATCACAATGGCATGAATGTGATTTCTATCCCTTCCCTCAAATGGCAAAGTTTTCCCTTGCAGGAGAATCACTGCACTTATCATTCTGAAATTTGGTAGGCTTCATCCCCCAGAAGAGCTGGTAATACCTGCCAATTGCATCTATTCTGTGAAAAATGAAAGCTATAACTGCAAACTTTAAAGATGCCTTGCGAAATACCCCTAGATGTATCTGCCTGTAATGCGGTAGACATAATCCACTCTGGTGGAGCTGCTATGCCTGTATATTTCACCCACTTCTGTGAAAAGAAACAAAAGTTATAGGCATTTTTAGATTCCTCATTACAGTGAATGGGGAGAAACAAAGCTTCATTTTTCACAGTTCTAATCTGGGTCCAAATAACAAGTGAAATTTAAAAGACTTCTAACAACTCCAAAACAGATCAGGCTACTTTCCAAAGCTAAAGAAATAAATTGAATCTTCTGGCTGATACACAGCCCTAGCACAAAGTCTATTTTTATAGCAATATCTGTATTCTCCTTCAGTAAACATGGTCCAGACTGATATATTTCTTAGCCATTGCCATGTGTAGAGGTGTAGAACCTCTGGCCTGCAGGGCAATCTTGGCCTGCCTAAGGGTGGTATCAATCTTGGTCTACCAGGAGGTCAAATTTGGCCATTTTTTAAAAAAAACCTCACCTACCTGCCAATCACCTGATGTCACTCTGATGGGGGTGATGTCAGCTAATGGGCAGGGGGAATTGATTCTGTATTGGCTATACATGACAGTTTCCCTTTTGGGAACTGGTGCACACAACCAAAGCCACAGGATTTGATCCCCGTTCATCAAACAGCCTCACACTGAGTTTTGGTTGTGCATGCCAGTTCCACTGCTGGGAACAAGCACATGCAACCAAAGCAGCAAGATTTAATCCCCATTCATCAGCTGATGAGCAGGGGTTAAATCGTGCTCAGTTTGGCTGTGTGTACCTGTTCTCTTACTAGTAGCAGGCACAAGCAGCCAAAGCTCAGTGCAGGCTGTTTGAAAGCCTTTTGACCAACATTCCCACACTGCTTTTAAACCTCTGGTTTTTAGAGGTTCAAAGAAGAGCAATGAAAGCCTGCACTACTGTTTGAACCTCTGGAAACTGGACGTTTAAAAAGCAATGCAGAGCTGTTTGCAAAAGGGCTTTCAAACAACCTCAATTTGTGCTTTGAAATTCCAACTGTCAGGGCTTCAAAATGCAGCATTACTTCACATTGCTGTGACATAAGGGATTCACAGATGGGTGATCCACCTGCCTGTCAAATTTGGCCCTCCAGGGATGGGGAAATACGGATCTGGCCTGCTGACCATAAATAATTCTTCACTCCTGTTGCAGAGTCTTAATACTATCTATACATTTGCAATAGATACTGCCTCGCAGGTTTTTGTAGTAATCTAGATTTTTAGGGAGTCACATAATTTTTTTAATTAAAATTCATTATTAGTTTCAGTTATTAGTTTCAGTTAGACCTATAAACCGAGACTTCTGTGTAATGTCCTCTGAAGTGTTTGGATCCTCTTATGCTGAGTCGTTTTGTTCCTAGAAGTGTAACCTGCACGTATCATAGAATAGTAGAGTTGGAAGGGTCTTATAAGGCGATCAAGCCCAACCCTCTGCTCAATGCAGAAATCCAACTTAAAGCATATCTGACAGGCGGCTGTCCAGCTGCCTCTTGACTGCCTCCAGTGTTGAAGAGCCCACAGCTTCCCTAGGTAGTTGGTTCCATTGTTGTACTGCTCTAACAGATAGGATTTTTCTTCCTGATCTTCCATTGAAATCTTGCTTTCCGTAACTTGAGCCCATTATTCCATGTCCTGCACTCTGGGATGATTGAGAAGTGATCCTGGCCCTCCTCTGTGTGACAGCCTTTCAAGTACTTAAAAAGTGCTATCATATCTCCGCTCAGTCTTCTCTTATATTGTCACTACTCATGATGAATGCTGAGTAATATAAAATCAAGGTCACCTAAGGGCTGGGAAGGGTAATATTTTGCAGCCTGAAGGCCACATTCCCTCATAACTTAAGAGCTTCAGCTATGGGGCGGTAAATAAATAAATAAATAAATAAATAACTTTCCAGGGCCCACATGCCAGTGGCCCCAAACAATAACTCTTACTATGCTTACTATAGGCAACAACCCCACCATACAGAAGCCAGAGGTTTCTACCCTTCCACTATTCTCTCCATTCTCCATCCAGGCAAGTAATCACAGTTAAGGACAGATTCCAACCAGAAACACTGTTAGAGCCAATTCAGTGTCCTAATGGTGTGTGTACACTCCACTGACCTTCTCACTGTCTTGCCCCACTCCCTCCCAGTAAGGAAAAGATACTCACCTGCCGACAATCTAGCATAGCAGCACCACTCCACCTGGTGAGCTGCTTCCTGCCAAAGGTTCTCCACCCCTGACCCAGGATATTTGACTTCTTATGCTTGGCCACAGAAGCTAAAAAGAAGGTGGACATTTGCAGCTAGATGTCAGGCAGTGGCTTTGGAGAGTAATAGAATGAGCTGTAATGGGAGGGGAGCTGATATTGCTTTACATCTAAACACTTTAGCAGTGTTCGCCAGTCATGATGTCCTATTGCCTTGTGATCATTTTGACATGTTATTGCTAAAATGAAAGCTTCCTGCAGGAAATGCAAGGTCATCATTCTTCTTTTGAATCCTGAGATACACTTCCTTAAACATAAGGCAAACTTATGTCTAGGTAAAAGGAAATGTTCTTTATTTACACATGGTGATATTCAATGCTAGTCCTACTCAGAGTAGACCTAATGAAGTTAATAAACATGGCTAACTTAGATTCATTAATTTGAATGGACCTACTCAAAGTAGGACTTAGTTGATTACAACCCATAGGGTTTAATTGACATGAGGTGGAACACACAGTGCATTAGGATAACCAGGAGCACTGGATAAACATAGTTGGACCTTCTACAATTGTCTCTCATGCTGCCCAGTGCAACAAATCTTTACCCCTTGGAAGAAAGTCCCACTAAGGCCACATTCATGCCATACATTTAAAGCACTATTTTTTTTTTACAATAATTTTTATTCAAATTTTCATAAAACATACAAAACAAAATCATAAAACATTCAAAGACAAAAAACAAAACAAAACAAAAACAATTAAACAAAAAAAATAAAATAAAATATTGACTTCCCATTTGTCACAGATCAAATCAGTTATAGGTCTACAATATATAACAATCCTGTCTCTTAAATCATATTATAAAATCACTTTCCTCCAGTAGTTATCTTAATTAATCATCAAATCTCATAAACATTACTTTATTCTTTCCACAAAAAGTCAAAGAGAGGTTTCAATTCTTTAAGAAATATATCTATCAATTTTTCTCCAAATAAACATGTCGATTAATCCATCTCGTTAATAATTATAATAATCTTATTGTCATAACCATAGTCCAAATAAACATTTCGATTAATCCATCTCATCAAAATCTGTTAGGTTCAATAATTTCAATAGCCATTATTCCATTATCCCTATTAGTTCCATCTTCCATCTTCAATAGTCCTGTTAAGTCCAGTAATTTCTGTGTCCAATCTTCCATTATCAGTATTCCATAATAATCTTGCTGTCATAGCCATAGTCATATAATAAGAGTCTGATGGGAATTTCCTCTATCCCAAATATTTTCTTGCCATCCATTCTGAATAAGTTGCTGAAATACTGTTGTAAAGTCATATCTCTGTTCTTCTTTTTTACAAAATGCACTGGCTCATCTCTTGAGAGTTTTTCCATTGTCACATGGCTGCAGTTAATTCCATAGATTTTCTCTATATCAAACTCCATCACGTCATTCCAGTCCAAAAGATTATCCAAGCCATTGATAACTTTATCTCTAATATCTTCATTAATTTCTTCAGAGATAACGTTAAATTCCAAACAGTAGATTTTATTTCTAAAATCCATAAACTCCAGATCTTTTTCCAATTCCACATTTGTTCCAATCTCCAGGGCTTGTATCTTCCCTTTATTTTTTCTTTTCTCATCTCTGATCTCATTCTCCTCTCTCACAGGATCCCCTATTTCTTTAAGCTCCTGCGTCATTTTGCTCAGTTCAATTTTCAGCTCCTTACTACCCTGTCGCAGGGTTTGTTTCGTTATCTCAATCTCATCCATTATTTTCTGAAACATAGTTACTTCCAGATTCTCAGCCACTTTCTTGATTGCCATTTTTAAAACCACGAAAACAAAGCAAAACAAAAATAAAGAAGAACCACTTCTTATTTCAGCAACAATTGGGTTAATATTCCAGGCTTGATGACATCACAGTATAAACAGAGCAGCCTGCCTTATCTCTCTATGTTCAAGAATGCAAAACAAATTTAGTTCCCAGCATCAAAACAGTTAGTGGCGTCGTGAAGAAGCAGATTCGTCAAAATAAAATAGACCAAAAAGAGAATAGTCCCAGACAATATAATATTCCTCGGAATAGAAATCAGGAATAGAAATCCCTCTTCTGTTTATATCTTTAGAATGCACTTCCAGGACAGCTTTTTGCGACAGAAACAGAGATAAGCTGTTAATTTCGTGAATAACAGAGAAGAGTTATAGCTCACCCAGAAGTTGTCCAAAGCCGATCAATCTGACAAATCTCCTTTTGCTGCAACAATTTAAACCAAGTAAAAAAAATAATAGAAAGAAGGGTGCTTGCCTGTTAGTCCGTTCTCTCTTTAAAGAAAAGATAAACGTATCGCTTAAACAGATAGAGCTTGTTCGGAAGTCCGTCCGGCATTGTTGGCTGGACCTTATCTCATAAATTAATGAAATCCAGTCCTCCCAACAAAAACAGGCTTTTGAGGTTGATCTCTACGTTTCTCCCTGCCCGGGAGAAATTTCATCAGTCAAAAAAAAATGTTCTGACTGATTTATATCTGAATAAGCTTCTTTTGAGGCGGGAGCCCGTCCCAAAAGCAGGCACAAGCGAAGTCACCCTTCCCGGAAGTCCCATTTAAAGCACTATTGTATACTTTAACAGTAATGGCTTCTCCCAATAATAATAATAATAATAAAATTTTATTTTTGAGTTGCCTATCTGGGCGAATTAACGGCCACTCTAGGCGACATACAACAGTACTATAAAATACAATATAAAACCACCACAACAACGTTCAATAATTAAACTGCCCACTCTTAAATGTAATCAGCAGCATTAAAAACTAACCCACCTCAGAAACCCCATAGGCCTGCCTGAATAGCCAGGACTTCAGAGATCGGCGGAAAGCCATCAAGGAGGGGGCATGGCGGAGATCTAAAGGAAGGGAATTCCAGAGGGTGGGGGCCACAATCGAAAATGACCTCTCTCTGGTCCACACCAGCCTAGCTGTTTTGACTGGTGGGACCGAGAGAAGGTCTTGTGTGGCTGATCTTGTAAGGCGGCATAATTGGTGATGCTGGAGGCGCTCCTTCAGATAAACTGGGCTGAAATCGTATAGGGCTTTAAAGGTTAATACCAGCACTTTGAATTGGGCCCGGTAAACAACTGGTAACCAGTGAAGAACTACTAATACTGGAGTGATGTGATCACGGCGACAGCTGTTCTTTATCAAACGTGCCGCCTCATTCTGTACCAGCTGTAGTTTCCGGACCGTTTTCAAGGGCAGCCCCACGTAGAGCACATTACAGTAGTCTAAGCGAGAGGAGACCAGGGCATGTATCACTCATGGGAGAAGATGGACAGGAAGGTAGGGTTGCAGCCTCCATATCAGATGGAGTTGATACCAAGCTGCCCGGCTCACTGCTGATACTTGAGCCTCCATAGACAGCTGTGAGTCAAGAATGACCCCGAGGCTGTGGACCTGGTCCTTCAGGGGCAATCTTACCCCATTAAACACCAGGTTTATATCTCCCAGCCTTCTCTTATCTCCCACGAGCAACACCTCGGTCTTATCAGGGTTCAGTTTCAGCCTATTCCGTCCCATCCATCCACTAACGGCCTCCAGGCACTTGGACATGGTATCTACAGCCAACTCTGGTGAAGATTTAAACGAGAGGTAGAGCTGAGTATCATCTGCATATTGGTGACACTGCAGCCCAAACCTCCTGATGATGGCCCCCAGCGGCTTTACATAGATGTTGAATAGCATGGGGGAGAGGATAGAAACCTGTGGTACTCCACAATTGAGAGGCCTCCTATTCTGGGACTCACTTGTAACGGTTGTTGAGAGTTGTTGAGAGACCTCCTATTCCCTCACAGAGCTACAATTGCCAGAATTCTCTAGGAAGAGGGATTGATTGTTCAGCCACTCTGGAAATGTGTAGCTCTGTGAGGGGAATATAGGGCTCCTAACAAATCTCAACACCCTTAACAAACTACAGTTCTTTGGGGGAAGCCATGACTGCTTAAAGTTTAAAGTGGTATAACAGTGCTTTAAATATATTGTGTGAACATGGTTTAAGTTTAGTGGGGCTTCCTTCCAAGTAAGTGAGCACATGATTGCAACCTTAATATTCTGGGAGTATGAAACCAAGCCTATGTTATTCAAACATGTATAGATGTTACCTGAAAACCGCATTTAATAATTATTCATGTCATCAGCCTTCACTCACCAGCCACCACAGATTTTTTTCACCTCCAACTAGTGCCATGTCAAAAAATTCCCCCACTTTTTTTTTACCATTCTCCATCATTTAATGTGAAAAAATGCAGCTGAAAATTATTAAAGGGGAGGGTTTTTTTTAGTGAAATTCTCTTGGGTGGGGTGCAGGGTTTTTGTGGTGCTTTGTGAAGCAAACAAAATAATTCTTATTTCTCCACAGTCTAGCTGTGGTTTGCTAAGTTTCTTTTCTTATTTTACAAAGCAATTAGTGGTTCAGTAATATTTCATATTTTTGATATTATTAGAAAGGAGCTATTTTTCCATGTACTTATCTTGCTGATATCTAAGAATGAATTCACCTACAATAAGCTAGCTTTAAGGCTTTCTTCTCCAATAACTACCTTTGTATTTAAACCATTTTAAATAATTCAGTAATAATATTTATTATGTGTTCCAGTTTTAGAATATTTGATATTTTCACATAATTTCCTCCTTAATATTTACAAAATATAAGCTAACTGGTGAAAAAGATATAATAAAGAGGTAGTGAAATACTCTAGGAAAATCCAGGATGAAAGAAATGTCTTCAGAATCCCAGTGTGGACATCAACAAGATCACAGGGAATGAATTCATAGTATTTGTGGGCATATCCAAACTTGCCTTGAAAACTGATTTAAGCCAAACTGAGTTAAATGTGAGATTCCACATGCACCAATGATCAGCAATTGCTGCTGCTTGGATGGCAGGTTATCTTCACTAGGGTTACAAGTGTCTCAAATCACCCAAGGGTTAAGGATGAGGGAGAAATTCAATTCAGTTTGCATTTAAAGCCAAAGTTATCAAATTTATACTTTCCAAAATAAATATGAGAACCAAAACACAGCCATCCTTTGAAATTCATACTTATCCAATTTTTTTAGTTCTCCAACCAAGAATTATTTACAAAAATGCATATATTAGAGGAAAGTGTGCATGAAAATGAATATATCCAGTGATACAAAAATGCATTATAGTAGAAGAAATTGCTTGCAAAAATGTGTACATTAGTCAAAACTGCATACAAAAATGTGTTTATTAGGATAAATTCATGCTAAAATGTTGAAGAATTTTCATGAGGATCTTTTTATAAAAAATCAGAAATTGTGCAGAAATGTGAAGAAACAAATTTAAGATTGGAAAAATGAGAAACATATAGAACTGAAACCAACAGATCCTTCCGTCCCTACCCAGAACCTGTTCTAGCAAAGAGAGAGAAACGAAAATGGAAGGTGGGTATTAACTACAGTGAGTGATCACATAATCTGCCCCATATTCTGCCCATCTCTTCCTCTCTCATTTTTTCCATTCAGTGCAAGTATCTGTATCCAGTAGATGCAGAGCTAAAAGGAGTAGTTGGCAGTTAACATGGAAAATATTTTTAAACATTTCAAAAGAAAGTCTTCCCTGTCCCAGAAGGTGAGCACCATTCATAGATCCTAGGTGGTATCATCCCTGGTTGTTTTCTCCATATGGTCTTCAAGGAAAATATTTCCACTTACTATCAACAAACAGTACACTATGTTTCACAATATATTTTTGTATTGGGGACAACGAAGACAAAATCCAAGGAACAGGCTTATAGATCTGTATAAATGAATACCATGACAACTGAGAGCATATAGATGGTAAAGAAAATATGTCTTGTGGTTTAGTCCAAAGACTTGTTCAGAGCTTGGAAAAGTTACTTTTTTGAACTACAACTCTCATCAGCCCCAGCCAGCATGGCCACTGGATTGGGCTAATGGGAGATGTAGTTCAAAAAAGTAACTTTTCCAAGCTCTGGACTTGTTGCACCAGCAAGTAAAGCCTTAGGATGGGATGAACCAGCACACAGTGCTGTTGTAACGTCACAAACCACAGCCAAATCACTGGGAAATTATGCCAGTGATGCCAACAGATGGATTGGTGCAAATGTTTAGAACTGAGATGCCAGCAGGGTCTCCAGCTAGTTATGTAGGAATAATTATTTCAGCTTAAACTGAAGGAGATTGGTGTGGCACCAGTCCATATAAACGAAGGGGTTCAATCACACCTTAAACATAACCCTAATCACATTTATTGATAAGAATGACCCTTTTCCCCCCAAGGTAACTTTCAAGTAAATTTGCTTAGGACCACAGTCTTATGTATTTTGTGATTCTTACATAACTAGTGTCAAAAGATCCCCTTTTCTAGAAGAAGCTTAAAGACAGGATGTATGTATCCCTGAATAGATGTGATGAAAAATAAGCAGCCTAAAAAGTCTTCTATGAGGAAGCTGCTGTTTTCATCTTGACAGTTTGCACCTTGTAGCACCAGAAGTCTCCCAATTGTCAACTTAATCATTTGAGATGTAGAACCTTTCCACTGCGTTATGGCAGAAAGGCTGGAGGTTATTTTTTGCCTTTCCCTAAATTTCTACTTCAGAGAACTGTAGAAAGCAAATCTGGAACCACTTCCCTTATCACCATCATTAGTCCCTTGGAACCATCAATGCATTTATGAGCACTATATGTTAACTAATATGCATTACAATGTATAACAGACTGTGCCTAATGAATAATAGCAAACAAACATTAGATGCAATGTGGCATTTAGTGATATGAATGTTGAGTCACATTAGGATCAATAGGATTCATAGCTTAGTACAGAACTACAGCATAGTATTGCTATAGTAAAATAGATGAAAGGACTCCAGCAAGGTAAGATGTCATCATCATCATTTCACAAAAGAAGTATGCAATGAAGCAAATGAAAGTCAATCTATACATTTGTACATATATGCTGGATGATTATTTGTATTCTACAGCTAGTGTCTGTCTGTCTGTCTCTCTTTCTCTCTCGTACTTGCATCCTCTATGTAAGCCTCAAAGTGGCATTTCTTAACGTATATCAAAGAAGATCATCAGCTGAATCTCCAGTTGAAGAAGAGTTTGAGGTTCCCATGTGAGGTGAGAGCCCTGCCTGATCAGCTGCTACAAAGGGTTGAGATTTACTCAGAAGCCCAGCTTCAGAGCACCCAGACCATAGTGGCTGAAGAGGTCTAGGAAATGGTTGGGCAGCTGAAGGGCTTGGACTGATTTGATGTCAGTAGCAGAGGAGGAAGATGCTTTGACTGTCCTGGAGCCTGCCAATGGAGAAGACATCAGAAAGCTGGAGGTGAAGCCCAGAAAACTGGAGAACAGGCCAGAAGAGGAGGGGGAAAGAGTGAACTATAGGCTGGTACACAAAGGGACCTTTTCAGTTTCTGTATTTGTTCTGTTTTAGTCTAACCAAGGATTCCTTGAATTATGTGTTCCCTCCCCCCTTTTATACACATCGCAATGCACCATTATGTTTATCTTACCTTCCTCCAAGGTGTTCAAAGAAGCATACATGGTTTTCTTCTCCCACCACATTTTATCCTCACAACAGTCCTATGATGTAGGTTAGATTGTGAGATGTAGTAACTGGTCACCCAGTAAGCTTAACAATTCAGGGGGTCTCTTTGGCCCTAGACCAGTGCTCTAACCCCTATGCCACACTTGCTCTCAGTACAGGTGGATGAAGTGCACTAGCTCCTAAAAAGTGAGGTGCATGGATCAATGAGGGAAGGCTGTCCTCTGTAGAACTCCAGTTCAGCATCACCATCCCTCAACTCACTGGTTTTCTGAGGGCTGTTCAGATGTGCCGACAGCCATATATGAGCTAGGTGCCCACAGTGCAATCCCAGGTGTCTGTGTTATCTGTGGTAATGCCTCAACCATGTGGATGGGGCTGACTGTGCAATTGATTGAGTTGAGTTATATGATGCCTTTTCACAGTGAGCTGTGCCCATCGTGGATGGCATCCACTTATCAAAACACAAAACATTGGGTGGAAGATGGGGGTGGAGGTTGGGAGAGAAAGCAGTTTACAAAACATATAGATATATATGGAAGCAAGTCATACACAGCTGCAGATGTGTATGTAGGGACATACACCTGCTTAACCTGTTTACTAAAGTTGGGCTTAATTGCATAATCAGAGGCAAAAGACAACCATTACCCATGGGTTACAGGTGCCTGTAACTAGCTACATATGGCTCTTGGTCTTCTGATTATCTTAATAGTCTTCATATTTCCTAGACTGGCTTTTCAACAAAGAAATCTTGTATCTAATCATAAATACAGTGAGCACGAGTGATTCAGTACAGACCTGTAGCCAAAGTGGGACAAATGAATGCACCACTGCCCCCTCCAAGCTGTGCTCCATTCCCCAATATAAATTGTATTTTTATTTTGTGACATGACAGACAATGACAGCCTCCCTTTAAAGAATGACAGCTTGTTTTAAGAACAGGAGCAATTTAAGAATAGGACCCTCTGAAACAAAACAGTGAATAAGGCAGGGTAAGTGTACAACAAAAGCCTCATCTGGAAGAGCCCCCAAAAGTCTGCTCGCTTGACTTTACCTAACTGAGGGTGGATTTTTCTTGATCACAATCACCCTATAATTACTTAATGATCCTGAAAAAAAACAGTAACATGACCCTTGAAGAGTTAAATATTAGAACTTTGTATTATGGGATAGAGTTAGGCCACATTCTCACTATACATTTATTACACTGTTATTTCAATTTAAACAGTCATGGCTTCTCCCAAAGAATCCTGGGAAGTGTAGTTTGTGAAGGGTGCTGAAAGTTGTTAGGAGACTCCTACTCACAGAGCTATAATTCCCAGAGTGGTTTAACAGTCATTCCCTCTTCCCAGAGAACCCTGGGAATTGTAGCTGTTTGTACTGAATGCAAGATCCCATGTGACTGCTCTGATAGCATCATGAGCACAAATCATCATGAATGCACAATGAAAAGGACATCTGGAGGACCTCTTTTTCTTCTAGAGAGCAGCAGTCAAGAGATATACAAGACAACTCTTCTGTTGCTGGCAAAGTCAGTGTTAAAATATCTCAGGCACTCATAGGGTGGTATTCACTGCTAGTCCTACTCAGGGTAGACCCACAGAAGTTAATTGATATAACAAACAGGTTCATTAATTTCAATAGGTCTACTCAGAGTAAGATTTAGTTGACTGCAACAGTCATCCCTGGGAGCCAATAAGCATGAAAGGGGACAGTGTTAGCTACTGAAAAGAGTCTCTGTGGCTGACTCACCTCCTTTCACTCTGATTGCTTCCAATCAGCAGGAAAGGACCAGGAAGTACGGTAGTGACTTTTCTCAGTGGCTAACACACTCCCCTTTCATGCTGATTGACTCATGGGATTCTGGAGACATAGGGACCCTGCTGGGATCCTGTTCCCAAGAAGGTAAAGGGTCCAAGACCCCCCAATACCCTGAACCACTACTCCCCTGGGGGGGTGGAGCTAGAGGCAAATGTGAGTGAAGCAACCAATCTAAATGTTGCCTTTGTACAATAGGCTAATTTCTACACATACTCATATACCCCACTATATCCTCCATCCAGACAAACAAATGGCATTATCAGAGTTCAAGGACACATTCCAACCAGGCAAAAACACTAGAAGTATGAAGCAAGGCCAGTGAGGGCTGTGGCCTACGGAGCAGGAATGTGGAGAGTTCCAAGAACCACATACAGAGAGGCCTGAAGGGCCACATTTGGGCCCGGGCCTCAGGTTCCCCACTCCTGCCCTAATCAGAGGAAAACAAAAAGCTAACATGACCCCATTGGCTTCAAGCACAGCAATTTGAACAAGCAGAAAACGACCACCTTAGTTTCAAATGTTTCACTTGTTCATTCAGCAGTCCCTTCCCTTGGGGAGATGTTTGCTCCAGGATCAATCTCTCTGAGGCTGGTCTCCACCATGGGAGAAAGCTGGAGTAGGGTGAAAGCGGATGAGCTAGAATTTGGTTGACACGGTCTGATTGGTTCCATCTTCCTCTGCTTGCCAGGCTCCTGGGAGTTCTACCCCTTTGGTTCACTCTTCCCCATGGCCAACCCTAATCTGAAAGGAGGGGAGTTTGTTAAAATGGATGGACTGGCACTTCCTGTTGATGGCCCCTACCTACACCTGATACTCGTTTGAGTCGTAGGCAGCTGCCTCCTACTCCATTAGTCTAGGCAGCAGCACAGCAGCCCAAGGGCAGAGCAGTACCTCTCTCCAGTACAATGTGAGAAGTGACCTGCCCCTTACTCCCAATGGCAATAATCAGAGTCCCGGGGGAACTGGGGCTGCTCTGATAACACAAGGGATCCCCGACATACTAGCACTGCAGGCACAGGCCAGGTGAATTGACTTAAAGTTAAATGAGATGCCAGGCATATGGAATGCCCCATGGGAACATTTTCCTTACCCAGATGGGGTTATGTTTAACAGAAGTCTAAATATTAACACAAATAGGCAGGCTTTTGGGGTGGGCTAGATTTTATCGTTATTGTTATCAGATTTTTAATGTCTAATTATATTTGTATGCCTATTTTGTACGTCGCCTAGAGGGGCTGGATAGCCAGCCAGATGGGCGACTAAGAAATTCAATCAATCAATCAATCAATCAATCAATCAATCAATCAATCAATCAATCAATCAATCAATCAATCAATCAATCAATCAATATTTTGAATGAGAAATACTAATTGTAGTAACCTTGAAGGGCTTAAAAATGACAGCATGCTGTAGAATGAAAACAACCCTGGCTACCGTAGTAAGTGTCCAAGCTGATGAAGCCCAGAACCATCTAGAGCAGCCTTTCCCAACCAGTGTGCCTCCAGATGTTGTTGGACTACAATTCCCATCTTTCCTGACCATTGGCAATGCTGGCTGAGGCTGATGGGAGTTGTGGTCCAACAACACCTGGAGGCATACTGGTTGGGAAAGGCTGATCTAGAGGGTCAAGCTGTCTGTCTCTATCCAGGAGGCATGGAAGCCTTGGTGCTTGCTGAAAATCTCTATTTGTTACATACAGTCCTTGCTATGTTAAAAAATTCTTTTCAATGAATTTACATCTGCTCCATTTTGTCAGCAGAGAGCCTCCTATCCAGACGGCTCTGGGAATTTACAAGAGACTGAAAGTCAAATCGAATTCTTAATTATTGTCCAAATTTCAGTTCAATGAAGACCGGAGTCAGTAACCTCATGGGAAGGCACCTGTTGCGATGGTTACTTTGAAGAGAAAGAGAGAGAGCTGTTATATTTCTTTTGGAATCATAAATCACGTGAAAGCAAAGTTACCATTCCCCTCCAGCTTTTCATTTTCCACATGTACCTAGCTTATTCTTCTAGCCTATTTGCATTCCATAATCAGAGCTGAAAAATGGTTTGAAGTGACTAAAGATCACTTCAAACATGTTCTAGAAGCAATAAGAGGTTGTTTACTAGAAGAGGCAAGAAAAGCAACAAGAAGAATAATTCCTGTTGCCAAGTGAAGGGGAGAAACTATGTACATCTGCTGGGAAAATGAATTTTTTCCCCAGTGCAGACAGATAGCCCCCTCCCATTTTGAGGTGACACAAAAGCATACGAGCAGGGTGAGTGGCCTGGAATGAGGCATGGTATTTCAGTATTGTGGGGGGAGAGACAGAAGAAAAATTCTCCATGTTGTCATGTAATGCCATTGAAGTTAATAGGATTACATTGGGTAAATCAATGGTAAACATGTAACAATCCACTAACAGGCAAAAAAACACAAAACCTTGCAGTTTAAGGACGTACCTATAGCCCACAGATATTTCTATCAAAGTCTAAAAAGCAGGGAAATTGGGCAGCTATAGTGAATGCACCAGGGGAGCAGGAGACCTGACCTCCTCTTTGAGATATTGTACTGCCCTACAAATTTGTTGAAATGCCAGAACAATTTGGGTTGGACTTTCACAGTCCAATCCACTTACTGTGTAGCTTGGAAGAATTTGGTATCATGGATTACAGGTACTCTCTTAACATGGCTGATTTTTAATTAATTTCAACAAATTATGAGACCACTTATAGAAAAAACTCCATCAGGGTTCTGGATTTTCTCATTTTGCTCTCAATTCGTTCTGTTTTGTGTATGCTCATACGGCGCACTGATGTGGTACCATGGCATCTCAGGAATTTGCATGGCCAGTCTGCAGCAGCAGCAGAGGGGTGAGTTCCTATGAGGATGGCTGCCACTTTGCAATCCACTTCAGTATTGGGTCATGGGGCGCATGCTCCATGACCAGTTGCTAGCATGGATCATGGAGTAGGAGCTACACCTGCCCAGCTCTAGCAACAGGGACCCCTCTCAGCACCAGGGGCTCTTGGCCAGTGCCCAACTTGGCCATCCACTTATGCCGGGCCTGGTGGCAGTTGTGTGTGTGCATGTGCAAGGAGATTAATTTTTTGGAGGTAGCAGCTGGTAAGGATTAACTCTTCCACCTGCCATCCTATATTAGCAGCTTTACACTGGCTAGCTTGGCTTTCCAGCTTTCTCTTGTCTGTGTTGGGAGAGGGCATCCTCCAATTGGCATTACAACAGCCTTTCCCAACCAGTGTGCCTCCAGATGTTGTTGGACCACAATTCCCATCTTTCCTGACCATTGGCAATGCTGGCTGAGGCTGATGGGAGTTGTGGTCCAACAACATCTGGAGGCACACTGGTTGGGAAAGGCTGCATTACAAGGTAAACCTGTCCTGAATGCTGCCTATGGAGTGCTGCAGTGCTGTGGATGATTTTTTTTTCCAATCAGAGCACCAGATGATTTTTTTTAAAGTGAAGGTTTTAACTTTTTTTTTAATAAAAAAATAAATCCTCAACTGCTCTGCTTTAACAACAAAATCATCCAAAGTTCTTCAGTGTTCCTTAGGCAGTATTTAGACACAGAGACACAGAAAAACATGGAGATATAGCACTCAGAAAAACAGAGTGTGACAGAGTGACATGAGGTTTCAGGGGCACAGATTAATCCAACTCAGGACACTGTTGATATCATGGCTCAACTCAGGTAGGAGTAAAATTACCCCAGATCACCCCAATTCACCTCATTATCTGACACCAGCACAGAGCAGCAACACTGCCCTGAGTAACTGGGCTTCCTGTGTGAAAGTCTATGTACAGTATGTAGGCTTCCCAATGCAGATGTCGACAATGCATGGATGTTGAGGGTGGTATTAGGGCTTTGAACAACATTGAGGGAGGAATAACCAGTGCAGCCCTCCCACCCCATCAACACATCGAGCACGTTCATGTGGAAAACAAGTGAAGGGGGGGCTTACATTTCTGAGAATTCTAATATGGTAAATATTCTAATATGGTAAATATGTTCTAGCCTCCTTCATAGTTCTGTGTTGCTTAAAAGCAGGGGTGGGGAACATGTGGCCTTCCAGATGTTGTTGGCCTCCAATTCCCATCAGCCCCAGCAAACATGGCCAATGGTTTGGAAGAATGGGAGTTGTAGCTCCAACAACATCTGAAGGTACAGTAATTCTCTGTCCCCACTATAAAGCTATATCATGCTCAGTCCAGCTAAAGGCACTACATGGACAGAATCAGGTTTCCACACACACTTCCTCAGCTGGATGGGACTTGCATGCACCTGGTTCAACTTTCCAATCCAAGAGCATGGGGCTGTGTGCCTGAAGATGTTTCCAAAAGGGTTAAAACCCTGCGAATCAGCTATTTGCCCCTCTCCCATTGCACTCTCTCTACCTTTCCAAGTAGTTGATTGGTGAACTGACCTATTTGAAAAGGCTCCCCATGTGCTCTTTTGGATCAAGGAGCTAATCTATCAAAAAAGTATGGAGGCACATTTCCTGTGGGACTGCTTGCAGCACTCCTCGAGTACATGTCGTCAGAAAGAAGGGCAGAGAGCTGCAAATAGAAACTGGAACAGGGCAGGCTCCATTAATCACAGCACAATGTGCTATTTTCATTTGATTGATGTGCCTGTATTGGTTTATTAATACAATATTTGTTTTCTAGGCCAAGAATGGTGGGTGCAACCAGCAGCACCACACAAGATAAAATCATTCTGCTTGCAAGCATCCTGCGTGTTGCCAGTTGCTGCTCCTGTGTGAGCAGTTTCTCTGCAGGCAGGGAAACCATCTGTGAATGAGCAGTGACCATCACTGTAGAGGATGAACCCTCCCACTTATCAGCTGATAAGCAAGATGATTCCTTACTGTGGGATGCTGCTCCTTTGCAAGCATCTTCCTTGTGTGCAGGGGATTTGATGCATGGAGCTTGGGGAGCCTGGCAAGGAGGAGAAGTCAAGCAGGGAAACCACCATCTATCTTTTCCCGTGGAAAGGGGTCACCTTTTCCCCACTTTCTGTCTTCCTTCCCACACACACCTGGTCCTTTCAGCCAGATGCCCTGCCCCATGTTAGCCCCAGATCGCTCTGGGCCACTGTACCCAGTGCGTTGTGAACTGGGGCTATCTCAACTTGACGCAGCTGAGACCCAAATGCCTCCAAAGAGCCCCAATTTGGCTTGAATCCACAGCACAGCCCTAGTTTTTGGGTGGGATTTAATCACATACCACCAAATTCAGGTTCCACAATTAAAAGCCATTTTGGAGCTTCTGTGCAACAAACCCACTTCTCCAAAACAGTGGACTTGTTGCAATAAGGAAAGTGATAGGGAAATGAAGTGGAAAATGTGGGATAACACTTGCTTTGATGCAATGTCATCTAGCATGTCTGGAAACAAATCAGTGTGAATGCTCATTAATTAGCCAGCATCATCTAATGTTAATACTGGAGAAAAACCCATCCACGTTGAGACCAAGGAGAGATATGATAGCACTCTTCAAATACTTGGAAGGTTGTCATACAGAAGAGGGCCAGGATCTCTTCTTAATCATCCCAGATTACAGAACACAGAATAATGGGCTGAAGTTACAGGAAGCCAGATTTCAACTGAACATCAGGAAAAGCTTCCTATCTGTTAATAGAGCAGTATGACAATGGAACCAATTACCTAGGGAGGCATTCAAGAGGCAGCTAGACAGCCATCTGTCAGGTATGCTTTAAATTGGATTCCTGCATTGAGCAGGCCCCTTCTAACTTTACTATTCTATGCTTCTATGTGGTTCACTCAGCAATTGGATTTTTCATTATATTCATTGATCAGAAGAGGCAGGTTTAGGCAGGTTTCATGGAAGGACATACTTTGGGCATCATGGTGATCACTCCAATGGTAAGCATTTGAGTGGTGAAAGGAACCTTACCCTAACCAACATCTCATTACTTAATGGCTTGGAACTTGGGGTAGAAAGTCTTTTCAAGCCCTGACAGCCCCATTACCCTAATATTTACCAAGGAGTAGGTAACACATGACCCTACAACTCATAATCCCTAACCATTAGTCATGAGGTTGGTGGGAGTCCATCATAGACACTTCAGATTTCCCAACTTTCCATTAAGGTGTGTCGATAGTGAAGAGTATACAACTGATCTGATGCTTGGAAACAGGATGGGGTTGCCTATACAAGGTGAGCAACAGGAGATGCAATTCTGAGTTCTCACCTTAATAGCAATTATACCTGCTCTGTGTAGGGGAGGTTAGATTTATCTAGATAAGAATAATACAGATGTGTGCATTACTATAGGTGTGGACCACAGCTTAATATTGTTTCGTGCCTCCCCAATCTCCGAGCAGTGAGATTTCAGGGGTCCCTGTGCTCTTCCAGGGTTTGGTTTCCTTTGGGAAGAAGGTCAGCTGAGTCTTTATGAAATATGGTTTATTTATTTACACACATTCCAACCTGAGCTTAAGATGGAGGGGGTTCAAGGCATCAGCAGTCCAATATCCAGCTTTTCCATCAGTGCTACAGGAGGCATCCTATAGCCATGCTGCAGATAGCCAGCCTCTCTGGCTGCCTCCAGTCTCCCAAAAACATTCTCTAGACCATCTCAAACTACAAGCCTCTCCTGGGCTCCAGGAAGGGGGGGGAGATGCTCTCCTGAAGAGTTTCAATGACAAAAGGTTCTTCCTGGCCCATTCACCAGTTGGTGGGCAACCGATAAACCCATTATCCTACCTGGCCACTCTGTTTAACAAAGGAGAGACTCATCTGACCAGCAGAGTGAGTTCCTCATTCCAAGGAACAGGATTCCAAATCAAAGGCTGGAAAGGGGACTCACAGGGATCATCCATTCCAATCCCCCCAATTCATAACAATATATTTACAGTGCCTTGCATTTTCATTCCTGGGTTATGGAGGGAAATGAACATTACACACAACTGAGTTCAGGGCTGCTGAAAGGCAGGTACAGAGGCAGATATAAGGGGTACTGATGTAGTGGGCCTACAAACAGCAGGAGGCCCAGATCCTAAGCTGTCATGTTAAGAAAAATGTAAGTTTCCAGCCCTCCTAGAAAGAAAGTTATGAAGCAAAATGTGCAGGTACTCTTCTGAGCAATTTCTGTGAGATGAGCCAGCCTGGCTGGTCCCACCTTTCAGTGCTTTTAGCCACTGAGCAACTTCAGACCTGTGACTGATGAGTATGTTATTTGGACACCAGATGATAGGAATCCCTGGAGCTGCTGTTTTCTGCTTCCCTTTTCCTGCTTCAGTATCATTTTCTAGTCCTTGGAATCTCTCTGGTTTGCCCTGCCTTTTTTCCTACATATCAGGATGCATCTTCCCTGAGGTGGGTTCATCTAAGGTACGCCCTAGAAATTATTTTTTTCAAATACTACTAAATCAGTGGTTCTCAACCTTTTTTGCTCCATTCCCCCTTTTCACCATTGTTCAGAATATAATTCCCCCCTTCCCAAGATAGTCTCTCATAGCGTGTTGGCGTTTTGCGAGTGATGGTGGTGTTTCTCGTGAGAGAAAAATTTCTTAGTTTATATTATAACAGAATTTCTTGGAGCACTTTCTGGTCTTTAAATAATAATTTAATTTTGCAAATGAAAATAATGCTGCATGTTCAAGAATCGATTTTAATCTGTGACATTCAATAAACTTCATTGAATGTCGCAGATTAAATTAAAAACAAACTACAATTTTACAGATTGTACATAATCTACAGGACATCACACTTTGCTGAATAGTGGTCCCAATTCCCCCCCTGGAACCCTAAAATCCCCCCCGGGGGGAATTCCCCCCTTGTTGAGAACCCATGTACTAAATAATAAGTGCAGATTAATGTTAAAGAATCCGCCCCCCAAAAAAATGGAAAATGTGAAAATATTGCAGAAGCTTAGGAACGTCTCCTGCTGTGCAGGAGCTAAAGACCAGACACTCATTAAGAATTCATGATATAGTTAACTTAAGTATGATTGCATACATGTCTACTCAGAAGTAAATTACTTTGTTTTTAATGGAGCTTAATCCCAGGTAGAAAGGTACAGTACTGCAGCCTAGGCTTTGGTTTACTGTTGACATTGGGAGAATGCAAGTGCCTTTGACAGCTGTGTAGATGGCAGAAATCAAACAGGTTAAGCCTTTTCTAGTATGGAAATACAATTATGGGAAAGCTTCACCTGTTCCCAATATGTCTGTCAGACATTACATTATGTGTGTGGCCACTGATTTATCTTTGGACCCTTTCCACCTGCAAAAAAGGACATAAATTTGCATATGACACAAAACATATGCAACTCTAATGCAAAACTGTGTTTTCTTTTGGTGAGTAGGTCAGAGGGCTCAGGGCCGGTGGCAGGCATGGCCCAGGTGGGGCACTGGCTGAGGCCCAAAACCTAATGGGCCCAGTGTCCCAAGCCGGCCTGATACTACCGCCCATGCTACCACTGACTGCCGCCCTCTACCTACCCATCAGGAAAAAAGCATCTCCCACTTGCCCAACACACTGTTTGCTTTCTAGTCTTCTAGATTTCTTTGCCATCCTCCTTACTACTCATGGGAGCCGAGTCATTCTCACTGAGTTGGGCATCACATCGGAAACTGCTTATTTCTCTGTTGTGAATGCCTCCTAATGCCTCAGAAAAGCAGAGTGCACGTTCTCTTTGTGTGGAGCTGAAATGGTTGCTCACTGCAAGGCTACCAATCTCCCCTTCCTTCCAACCCTGCTTGGAAGGAAGTCCATTGATCTGCAGCCGAGAGCGGGAGGCTTTGCACTTCCTTGAAATTTTCATAAGCATCACACAAGTAAACAAGCAATCCAGCAAAACACCTTTAAACAGTAAGCTAAGAAGAACCTATAGAAAAGGGGGGGGGCAAAGCACACTCTACACAATGTTTGATTGTCTCTTATTGTTACACAAGGTTGTTTGCCATGTTGGCACTTTAACATATAACTGTGAATGAGGTAATGATTGGATATGTGTTCTCTGCTTTTTTGTCAAAGTTTTTTTGAACCCAAGTCTGCTTTTTTCCTGCCCGCCTGCACAAAAACACTATACTAGAAACTCCAGATGTCCTTTTCAAAGTGTTTTCCCTATTCTTGAGTTCTGGCAGTAGTATCTTTCAAATGGGAAGGATTTGTAAATAATATGAAACCGACTTTCACAAATCCAACCATTGGCATACCTAACGTAGTGCTCTCCACTCCCCAGTCTTGCTTTTAAATTTGGTCATAAATGACCTGGGGGTGGCCAAGTTTACTGCTGCTGACACTAAGTTGTTCAGGGTGGTTAAAACAAAAAAGGGTCACGAAGAACTTTAAAAGCATCTCTCAAAGCTGGGTGAATGAGCATTAAAATGGCAAATCTGGTTCAACGTAAGCCAGTGTAGGGTGATGTATTTCACCTATACACTAATGATGCTTGTCATCCACCCCCTTTTAGAAAATAAATTTAAACACTGTCAGATCTGCCTGCTTGCAGACAGTGGTGGTGGTGGCTTTTACCCCAAGTCCTTTTCCCTCTCCCCTCCTTGAAGAGACAGCAAAATCCAACATGATCTTTTCCTCTTCTTCCCTCCTCCCTTACTCACCCCCCTCAAAAAGTTAATCTAGAAACTCCGTATTTTCCTTATTCTTGAATTTTGGAATTCCAGATCAGAAGGATTTGCAGAGACCAATCTAGCTTATCATTGTCTATGCCGACTGGCAGTGACTTTCCAGAGTTTCAGACAGGAAATATTCTCAGCCCTACCAGGACTTACCAGGGACTGAACAAGGCATCTTTTGCATGCTGGTATGCACATTTTCTGTTTACATCTAAGTTAAGGCTCAAGTTCTATATTTGACAGTGCAATCCTATGGACATGTCTACTTGGATGGAAGTTCCTATGAGTCTGTTTATTTTATTTATTTGTTCAGTGTATATCACACCCTCCCAAACGAGCCCAGGGTTGCAGATAAATGTGCATAGGATTGCAGACTAAGTTATTCTTCTAAGTAACATGGGTGACAAAACTATTAAACAGACACCTAATGGAATACTAAAGTTTGTGTTGTTTTCTTTGACAATAAATGGTTGTCACATCGATAAATTGGTTTTAGTTTAAAAGGGAGGAGCCAAGATGGGGGTATGGTTTAAGAAGGAAAGGATGGGGCCAAAGGGCCCACTGGAATCCTGTGCCCAGGGGTCCCAAGAAACCTTACGCCGGCCCTGAGAGGGCTCAATCTACATACAATGTACTGGGCTCAGAAAATCCTGTTGATACCGCTGATCTATTTATTTATTTATTAAACTTGTATACCGCCCCATAGCCGAAGCTCTCTGGGCGGTTTACAATAACTAAAAACAAATACAATTTAAAATACATCTTTTAAAAAACAATTTAAAACACAATTTAAAAATTTAAAACAATATAGAATTTGAATAAGATTGCTTCTACAAATGTTTGGATGATTATGGTTTAACTTGCTAGCTCTTCACTGTCTTCTTTTTAAAACAATATATCAAACAACTATTAGCAGAATTTTTTAAAAAATGTAAAATGACTACTACTATGACAGTTGCCTGGGAAATGTTATTTAAGTCATGTGGAAGGGATGATTTATTGTCATTTGGAACATATGAGAAAATGCCCATGAGGCAACCTCACCACTAAGATCCGGTCCTAATATGAATTTGTATTTCACACACTGTATTTTGAACACTTTGAGAATGGCAACGTGAACTGGAATAGGCTTATATCAGATTTTGACAATTAATATTTACAATATTTCCACTGCTTTGCTGCAGGAATCCATCTACCTTATAAAATGTTCATCGCCATACCCACAAGAAATAATCTACTTATTTTAATGATGTCTTATTTTTTTCTCTTTTTCACTCTACCCTTTCCCTCTTTCTTTTTTTTTACTCTTAGCTTTTTAGAATTAGAATGATTTCATGTTTTATGTTGCCCTGAAAAAGTATTTCAGAAGTCTCATTACCACCTCCACCCCATCTATTTGTGATACAATGTCCAAGAAGATCGTGCAGTACATACATACAGTTTACATACAGCACAAGCTAGTAGAAGATGTCTAATGGTTGAGCAAATAGTTCCTTACTGGGAAACTCCCAAGCAAAATCCAAATATTGCTTTTTTTTCAGAATGGTTTTTCCTTTTTTAATAAAGTATCTCAAAGCATTTTTCTCTAAGTACCAGATATGAATAATACTAAACAAACCACTTAATAATAATTTGTCTTTTTAGAAAAGAACGATTTTTATGTATGATTGAAGTTTGTACAACACTTCAGAAAAGCCATCATGTGTTAGATTTAAAAATAAATCAGAAGCATTTTTCTTTCATATAAGTACACATGAAAAACTGGAAATTATTCTGGCTTCAGAAGCCTTAACAAGTGAATAACCAGTTTTGTACTGATACCCACTTAACAATGCAGAAATAAAGATACTATATACTGTGTAAACAAAAGGGTACAGTAAAGGACATTTTGAAATTTGCACAAGAATTAGTTCAAAACATTTTGGTTGTTCCATAACACTTTCTTATAAAATGAATTTTAAAAACCTCTAGACAGCTGTCATCATTCTTCACTATTTTTTCCACTTAAATACACACAGAATACTTTTATATAGCAATATACTGGTGTAATGTAACATGGATATTAAATTGTGATTACCTTCTTTTTAAAAAAAATGAGATGTCTATCACCCAGTCAGCATTATTGGTAATTGAAATACTGAAATAACCATACATTATGTATTCTCATCATGTTGGTAAGTATAAAAACATGAAAATATAACTTTACATTATTTCCTTTATATACATTAGTTCAGGCTTGACAAAGGAAGATTTGTACACTACACTTTTAAGAGAAGTAGGCCAAGAGACACAATAAAATAAATTTCAGTTGTATGCAGGAATGAATGATCTCTTTCGTCAAAAGGAAATTGGCTGGGAGTTATCATATAAAAATTACTATAAACGGTTGTTGAAGAACTGTGTTCTTCAACCCAATGTAGTCCATTGCACCTCACTTTCCTGATTAGATGTGGACAGGGCAACTGCAGATTATATCACCATAAGCTCCTGAGAAATAGGAAGTTTATCATTAAAAAGGTGTGCTACCACAGGAAGTCAGCATAAAGATTTGTTACAACTATCAATTCTGTGTGCATGAGCGTGGAGGTCAAAACCTACATACACCTGTACCAAAAAAGCGGGGATTTAAAACTGGCAGCAGATTTACAGTGTAGCATTTCTCTTAATAACATTAAAATAAATGACCATCAAAAGTTAAGGAGAACCAAGGAACAGAAAGTTTTTCAGTCACGTCTGCACCATTGAGTCTGTAACGAAAGTCTGACAAAATATGTATCATTATAGACTGGTCTTTTTGCATCTGCAGGAATGTAGCAGCACCACTCCTATGGAATAATAGTTCTTTTGTCAATAGATCTGGGTACCTGAAGGTGTTCCAATGAAAAGGTGGGCTGACTCATTTAAAACAACACTAGAAAAGCACACTGTAAATATGACTCTTAAATCCATTTATTGTTACAAATACAGTAATTGTATCTCAAAACTTAGGGCTATTATGAAAATTTACATAAAGGAACATTGTCAAGGTTTTTGTTCCCCCCTGAAGGAAACTAGGATTTGTCCTCTGTTTCTGGAAGCTTTAAATAGAATGTCTTTTAAATATAAAAACCTAAATCTGGGTATTACAGAACAGCTCTACTATGTTCAGTTATTCCTGTGTAAAGGAAAGTATCTGGTATATTTATCAAAATTTCACATTTTTAGCTTTAGTGCAGAATATCCCTGAATTCTATAAAGCCTATCTCAGATTATAACATTTTACTAGAATCTCAAGATTAACACACACCAGCCTGTCCAGTAGACAAAGCTATTTCTTACCAGCTTTGTATTTCCAAAGTTGAAAGGCTAAAATGTCATCTTAAAACAGGGTGGGCTTGAGGCAGCTCCTGCATGTAAGAATAAATGGGACATGAACCAACTCTGAAGGATGATATTTAATGCAATCAGCACTTGGATATCAAAATATGTGAAGTGACTTAAAATAAAGAACTACAATTTATGCAGAGACTGTGTTCCATATGAAGCAACATTATGAAGGATTTTTAGAATTATTGTATGTATTCCAAAAACCTTGACAGTGTCCTTTTACATTTAAATTTTTTATAACCAAAGTGTGGCTAGCAAAATTAACTGGACCACTTGCAAATAAAACCATAGAAAAAAGTTTATTTCAAATGTCAAGCATTGCCAAGTAATTTGATATTAACACCAAATGTTAAAGAATACGATATTAAGTAAATTTTAAGAACAATATTAAATTACAAGATTTTTTAATCTTTTATTTCTGTATTTTCCTCCCCAGCATTTACATATTTGGCTTTGAAAAACATGGAACTAATGTCTAAATCTTCTTGTTGTTTCAAATCTCCATTTTCCTGCAGTTCAAATTTTTGATTCATCAACCATTATGGAAGCAAATTTATTTAAAAGCCAGTTTGTTTGTGAAAATACCTAAAAATATTTTTTTTCATTTTAAATGTTTTTTTCTTATAAAACATGTCACATCTTGATGCAACTGATGTCAAGTGTGCTTAAGTCAATATGAATCAGAGAACTGACAACGGCGACTGCAGAAACTGGTGTGTTGTCTGTACAACGACTTCAGTTAGAATACAGTACTTCCATGTTAGCTGTGCATGTCAGTCAAACTTCATCTTGAACTCGTGTAGAAAATGATGTTTGTGGGTTGTTGGTTTTTTGTACTAAGCATTTGTTAAACTATTCAAGATGAACTCCACAAATATAAGAATTCTTGGCTGACAGAAAAGTCTTCAAGATACTGGATGCCTCTCACCACTATGACAATTAACGCACAAGGAAACCATTGTGTAAGGCACTCAAAAGGTTCTTATCAATCACAAGAGATCAGTCACACTGACATTCATTCCCATGCCAGGACTCACGTAAGGTACTGCATGCACTGCTTTTGGAAATTCTGGAGTCATAACACGTCCATTTTCTCCAGTACTTCCTGTAATTGACAGCCTTGCCTTGCTTCTCATGGCATCACTCAAGATCATCTTAAAAGGAGGAAGAAAAACAAAGACAATGATACATTACCTTAGTTCAGTACTTGAGTCAGGTCCCAAGTCTCATCTTACATATATGGTATTAGTAAGTGAACATTTGGGCTCAAGTCCCTTTAAGTTACTTTCTGAAAGCCTCTAATAAATGCAAACAAATGTTTAAAGCAAAAGGAAGGAAGGAAGGAAGGAAGGAAGGAAGGAAGGAAGGAAGGAAGGAAGGAAGGAAGGAAGAAAGAAAGAAAGAAAGAAAGAAAGAAAGAAAGCAAGAAAGAAAGAAAGAAAGAAAGAAAGAAAGAAAGAAAGAAAGAAAGAAAGAAAGAAAGAAAGAAAGAAAGAAAAAGTGAGCTACAAATACTTAAGCACATTTATATCAGGAAGTTCCACATTCAACCAAAAAGGGCTACCTTGCAGAAAAGAAGGGCTGTTAGTAGCAGACAGAAAAAAAAATGTGAAAAAACAGCAACAATACATACAGTATGAATCGTTGGCCAGCTTCCTCAATTAATAGCTTAAGGACAATGAAGCTACAGCGTGCACTTAGAAATTTGGATTAGAGCCTCATTCCTACCCCCTAAATTTTAACACTTTCGATTCCATATACGTTGTAACCTTCCTTATAAGTTGCAAAATTCTGTGAATTCTGCGAGGAAGTTGGGTTAATATTCTGTGCATTCTTTGCCACCTTCATGCGTTTCGCCTCGGCTCTCGACTTGTAACAGAACTCAATC